>NC_041373.1:2482248-2494748 GCF_900634415.1 Cottoperca gobio
CAGTATATATTGGAATTCATGTGTCCCTCAATGAAATGCAGCTCCCCAGTGCCGGCAGCACTCATGCAGCCCCAGACCATGATGCTGCCACCACCATGCTTGACTGTAGGCAAAACACATTTGTCTTGGTACTCCTCACCAGGGTGCCGCCACACACGCCGGACACCATCTGACCCAAACAGGTTTATTTTGGTCTCATCAGACCACAGGACATGGTTCCAGTAACTCATGTTCTTGGATTCATTGTCTTCAGCAAACTGTTTGCGGGCTTTCTTATGCATCGGTTTCAGAAGGGGCTTCTGTCTGGGGCGACGGCCATACAAACCGATTTGATGCAGTGTGCGGCGTATGGTCTGGGCACTGACAGGCTGACATCCCACTTCTGCAACCTCTGCAGCAATGCTGGAAGCACTCGCACGTCTATTTTTGGAAACCAACCTCTGGATATGACGCTGAGCACATGGACTCAACTTCTTTGGTCGACCCTGGCGAGGCCTGTTCCGAGTGGAATCTGTCCTGGAAAACCGCTGTATGATCTTAGCCACTGTGCTGCAACTCATTTTCATGGTGTTGGCAATCTTCTTATAGCCAAGGCCATCTTTGTGAAGCGCAATAATCCTTTTTTTCAGCCGCTCAGAGAGTTCCTTGCCATGAGGTGCCATGTTGTCCAGCATTCAGAGAGAATTGTGCCCAAAACACCAAATTTAACAGCCCTGCTTATCATTTACACCTGAATCCTTGTAACACTAACGAGTCACATGACACCAGGGCGGGAAAACAACATCATTGGGCACAATTAGGACATGTTCACTATGGGGTGTACTCACTTTTGTTGCCAGCTGTTTAGACGTTAACAGCTGTGTACTGAGTAATTTTCAAAGGACAATAAATCTATACTGTTATTCAAGCAGCACACTGACTACTTTAAGTTATATCAAAGTTTCAGTAGGATAATGTTATCCCCTGAAAGGATATAACAGAATATTTGCAAAAATCTAAAGGGTGTACTCACTTTTGAGATATACTGTACATGGCACAATAAAACTCCCGCCGGCGGGCCGTCCACCCGTTAAGAGGTTTTAAAGAAATAGATGAACATTTATGTAAATGTTTATGTTGCGGCAGGGGATAAAAATGACTCCCCTGGCGGTTCTAGGGGTGTTGACAGTAGTAGTGAAAATATATTTTTAAAATCTTCTTACTATGCGATATGGGGGTGTACATGAACACACAGGTTTCTTTCAAAGTTTTACCAGTTTTGGTTATTGGACACAACAGATTTCTGTTTCAGTTGGAAAACGATGATATCTCGTACAACCATACACCAAACAAAGTTTTGCAATATCAGTTGTAGGGTTGTTTTAGAATCAAAGCTGATCAAACCACGCCCCAACTGTCCTGATGAAGGGTCAAACTCTACAGGTAATTAATTACCTTGAATCAGGGTCTGTCTGATTCAGCTATGGTTGATTGGTTCAATCAATTCACTGGAATAAGTTACAGCAATGTGGCCATGCCATGAAGAATGAAAAACCAACTCATGGTGCACGTCCGCAAGCTGGACTCATGTTTTAGCCTGCATGGAGCCTCATCATATTTAAATATTTTAATTTTGTGCCTGTTGTGTTTTCAGCCAAATGTTTACTTGACAGTCCTTTCAAGAACTTATCCATGCTGTAGTACCACAACATTTATGCCTTGCCCCTGTTGTACCTCCATGTCAGCCAGTTTGGGAACCATTAAGTTTTTGGTGGACTAAATATGTTTTTGCTCTATTTTTTACTTTAATAGCTGAATTTCAATTTTAGAAAATAATCATAATATGTTGAAAATAGAGTGACAAAAAGAAAGAAACATTTCTACCACTTGTTATGCTTTCTGCACTTTCATGTCAGCCAATTCAACAACACACTCTGGAGTCCACACTATGTGGAATTCACACAGAACTCTTTGTTGATGTGGCTTTTTGAATGCAATATGGAGAGTAAGAAATAGGGGTCATTTTATGGCTCGCACAGAATGCCTCAGAGTAGAGACTTCGTATGAGAACCTAAATTTGCTCTCATCTGAGTAGCACAACTCAAGTCTCTGAATACAAATTGAGAGGGAGGGCTGGGTAGAATACTGCTCTGGCTCTTCTGATTCCACCAGGATTGGATGTGCCTTATTTCCAAGTAAAGGGCTAGCTGCTACCATTCTCTGCCCTTTGGTCCTCCTCTGCTATCTCACTTTCAATTATTAGTTTTATTCCTCTTTTTTGCAGTGGGGGTGGAGGGGCTGTAAAGACGGAAGAGGTGTGGTGACCTGATATATATCAAATCAGCCCTAACAGAGAACAACTCATCGACAGATTTCCTTTTGATTAGACTCAAGTACCAGAGCAGTGGAAGAGAAAAGCATCAGAGGCCCAGCGGAGCACACAGACGTGATAACAGGTAATCAGCGAGAGCCACAGATCAGCCCGCACATGTTTATATCGGAGTAATAGTGTTGAGACTGCACCATGCTTCCATTTGAGTTGTTGTCTTGGAAATGAGGCCGCACATACTCACAGAACAAAAACATGCTACACAGAAAGGAAGAAAAGAGGAACAATGAGCGGCATGTATAATCATTCACTCTCACAATGATTTCTGCTCCATTGTTCCCCTGTGAGAGATCTTTCTCATGCCTCTGCTTCAGAGGTCATGTTCAGTTTGTCTTACAATGTTTTATTGGCTCCAGTTTCTGTAGCACAATGTTGTTCTGTATTTTTACTGGGGTATACCCATCCAGTCATCCTGCCCCTTAAGGGCATTGCTCCACCTTTGTTGAGCACAGATAGTCAAGCTTGTGGACACAAAATATTGCGGCTCTATTTCCACATTCCAATTAAGATTCAGTTTGAAACAAAAGAAAATCAGAGAATGACCTTTCATAGATGCCTTGCAAATCTAGGTCTTTATGAATTGTTGAAATGCTGAAGCATAAATCCTTTCCAGAGGCTTTTAATATTGAAAAAATATACTTTGTCACCCCTGTCTCTCCCTCACAGTGAGCATGTTCTTAATAATCAAAAGCGCCTCCCCACATGGCCTGATTCTGGTGATTATAATGATGTTTATTTCACTTGTCATTCCCTTCACTCACAGTGCGGTGTGTGTCTTATATATTTTTAGCTCTTCTAGTTTTAGAGCCTAAGCAGGCATTGAAATAGTTGACACTGCATTTGTGAATCAAATTGAGCGTGACGATCATCTTCTCAATCAGCTGTGAAGAAATTGCAGATCTGATTATTTAGAGATGACTGGAGATATCCTGACACCAGAGCAGTAATCGCCTTTGATATTGACTGTCGCTTTTCATCACGATATCTGGGGACTTCAACCATGTCACTGGCTGTGACTCTTGAACGTCCAAAACTGTGGAAATAAAACCTGCTGTATGAATAACTTAAGATAATTACATGGAAATCCATGAAATAGTTGTTGGGTTATTTCAGTTTACACAAAAATATATGACTGAACGACCAACATTGCCATGCAGCTAGCATGTCTAATAACAATTAAACAAAAACGTTTCATGGATTTTTTTATATTTAAATGTACCTTATGGATTCAATATACTGTATATTAATACTTCACTTCCAGGGTTCCCATCATGCTTACATTGATATAGACATAATCAAAGTAGAGAGCAGTGTTGAAGTTTATTCTTGACTGGAAACAGTCTAAATTTAAGAAAATAACCTTAACTCAAGAATGACTTTCAACCACTCACGAGTTTGCTCGGATCAAGGTTTCTTAGTAGAAGTTCGATAAAGGTGGTCATATAAGGGGAGGAGATTGTCTCCGTTCACGGATTGTCTTTGGCGCCATATAATGTTGCCATTTAAACAGTGAGTAAGGTAAAGTAAGCCTTGTCTTCTCTCCACCAGTCCTAAACCTGGGGATTATGTGTGTGTGGGTGCGTGCGTGTGTGTGCCTGTTTCTGTCTGTCCATGGCTTATTTTGCATACGACTGGACCAGCCTAATATTTTTTTGTGCTGTATGCTCAAGGATGTTGCCAAGTATGCCAAGTTGTGGCAATTTTTGAAAAACTTATTTTATTAACTGTTTTATATTGTCATTCACTCCAGACTCCTCATTACTCTTTATTGGTCGGTATGGGCCGCTGCTTCAGTTTGGAATCTTGTTTCTTCAAGGAATTCGCAATTTCTTTCGCAGCCGAGTGTGAAGCGGTTGGGATGAGGATCAGTACCTCAAAATCTGAGGCCATGACTCTCGGCAGGAAACCAGGGATTGCCTACTCCGGGTAGGGAATGAGCCCTTACCCCAAGTGAAGGAGTTCAAGTACCTAGGGGTCTTGTTCGCGAGTGAGGGCACGTTGAAGCGAGAGATTGGCCGGAGAATCGGAGCAGCGGGGGCGGTATTACATTCGCTTTACTGCACCGTTGTGACAAAAAGAGAGCTGAGCCAGAAGGCAAAGCTCTTGATCTTCCAGGCGATCTTCGTTCCTATCCTCACCTATGGTCATGAAGGCTGGGTCATGACCGAAAGAACGAGATCACAGGTACAAGCGGCCAAAATGGGTTTTCTCAGACGGTGGCTGGCGTCTCCCTTAGAGATAGGGTGAGAAGTTCAGCCATCCGTGAGAGACTCGGAGTAGAGCCGCTGCTCCTTTGCCACTGCTCCAGCCAGTTGAGGTGGTTCGGGCATCTAGTAAGGATGCCACCTGGCCGCCTCCCTAGGAAGGTGCAGCTGGGAAGAGACCCCGGGGAAGACCCATGACTCGGTGGAGAGATTATATCTCCTCACTGGCCTGGGAACGCCTCGGGAACCCCCAGTTGGAGCTGGCGGATGTGGCCTGGAGAAGGAAAAGGAGGGAAGCCAGTGTCTTGCAAACCACTGCCTTTGAAATAACCTCCAAAACCCAGGGATGGGGCAGCATCTGTGAAAAACCTTAAAGATTCAGAGGAATGCACCAGATTATCATAGAAGAAAGTAATGCCGTTCCAGTGATCGAACAAATGAGACCAAACGTGTAAGTCAGAGCAGCACCCTTCTTCTAGAGGTATGAGATCATACAGATTTTGGACGGAATACGTCATGACCAGTAGAGGGGTGAATGATCGCCCCTGAAGGCACGCATAACAAAGTTGAGATGCCAAAGGACAAAGAGCAACTGCTGTTTTGCACTGCAGTCATTCATTCTAATGGAATGACTGCAAAACAAAATAGTACATTTCTTTCAGTGAATACTCTAATACTATATAATATAATATAAAGCAAAATAATAAAGGGTCATCAATGTATTCAGTATATTAATTATATCTATCTAATGTAAGAAGCAGACAGTATGCCTGTAACCAGTCCTCCCTAATTTTCCACCAAGAAGTCAGGGTATTTGAGTTATAAAATGCAAGTACAGTCAGTGTATCTTCAGTCTGGTCCCGGGGCCAGCTCAGGTTTATTTATTTTATTTGAAGAATAAACTCTATTGCATCGGACTCTGATTATCTTGTCTTCGAACCTGCTAAGATAATACAATAATTATTCTGTCCCAGACTTGGACTTCTTTCCAGGAGTGGCAGAACTCTGAGGACCCCAGCCTGGGTGAATCGACCTGCATGTCAACATATCAGTGGTCACATAAATAGGGGTAAGCAGAGATTTCTTTTAATCTGCAATTTCTGATTGTGTCTGAATGCAGGACTCCGCCCAGGTGAGGCAAACCAGAGTGGGACTCCTCTAAAGAACCTAGTTAATAATTGATTTAAGAAGAAAAATAAGTAAAAGATTGTGAAAAAGAAAACACAGTAACACACAGGGAGGCTGTCTCTGCACCTTTGGAAGCAATGCACCACCCATTGCTATCATTCAGCACACCACACCAAAAAACAGACTCTCTAATAGCCACAGGCAATAATTTAGCAGATGAGGCTGCTAAACGAGCAGCAATAGGCATCAACATGGCCCCATTGCTGTTTGCCGCAGATTGTGAGCCTCTTACAACCCTCTCTTCTTGAATAATGGCTCAAGAACAGGCAGATATTTATGAAAAATCCCTATGGATAAAAAGGGGGTGATCAAGGTCAGGAAGAACAGTTCACAAAAGGGGTTATGGAGAAGCTCCAACTTCCATTTTGTATTGCCTTTTTCATTATTGTGGTTTGCTATAAGAAATGCGCATGGTCAGGACCATTGCGCAAGGGGGGGAAGTGTTTAATAAACCTTCAGGCAGTCTAGTGGATGCCATATTTGGCAGTCACAGTTGACAGAATGTTGCATAAGTGTGAAGTATATGCACAATATAACACAAGAAAAGCATTTTCGGCTCCAATTGCACACATTCCCCGACCAGATGGTCAATTGAGGCACCTATTAATGGATTATGTAGATATTAACCAAATTATAGGAAGAATGACACATCTAAGTTTACTAGATGGGTTGAGGCATTACTCAACATTTCATTTATTTTCTAAACGTTTGCAACTGGTATTTCCAACGATCAAAACTCGTTTACAATTTTGTAACTTCATCGATCTCTAAAAGCTCTTAGTTAGTTAATTAAAATGTAATTACCTCGCCAGAGTTTCATGTGTCTCGCTATAGTTTAAGATTCGTGGTATCTTATGTCAAGCGTGTTAGGGCTCCGCTGCCTAACTTATCAAAAACATCCCCTTATATCTTAAGGCTCATTCTTGCGCATCTTGCACAGGACATGCAAGCACGTTCTCGATGGACATTTTTTCTATTGTTTCTTCCAAAAACCAAAACCTGTGAGTAGCAGTTAAACCATATATCAGAGGTCAAAGGTTTACGTAACGCTTATCTTGTTCTACATACATCCCTTCCATCAGCTGTTACCGAAAGTAGCACCTAAAGGCATGACCTTTTGTAAACTCATAAAAAGAAGAACTTAAACCCATGTCATTACGATGCATAAAACATATAATCACAATTATTACAGATACAAATACAATTTTTATTTTATTTTCTCTTAGGAGTTGTTAAAATCAACCTCTACCTCCCCTTCACACACCAATCAACAACTTCCAATCAATGGAAGAAAATAATGGTTATAATGAGGCGACTATGAGTACTACATATTCCTGTACTCTAATTTAACTTTCACACAAGTACTACTCTATATCAGTACTTCGGCAAGCAAATAAATGATAAGATAAAATATTTAACTTTAAGATAACCCATAGGTTATTTAAGTTCATTCTATGTAAGTGACACACTTAATGACAAATACTTCATCCATATGTTACCCTGACCATAATATTTAAATATAAATATAGTTGGCACCTATATCTTACAGGGGGTAAAACCTCTCCTTAGGCTGTACTAGCCTTTTAGTTTTTCTCAGTATTTTCTAAAATTTGTGCCTATTTTTGGAGTGCCTGTGCACACTCAGACGGATCATGCCGTCACAACAGCGTAAAGAATAAACGCATGAATATGTGAATTGCACCCTTATCCACTTCTCTCTACACCAGGGGTCGGGAACCTTTTTGGCTGGGAGAGCCATAAAAGCCAAATATCTTTAAATGCATTTCCTTGAGAGCCATATATTTAAAAATTGAGTTTTAAGTATATCACGTCTTTGAGTACTAAAAGCGCCATCAGTGTTTCCCCTACCATTGTCTGTGCCCCCCCTCAACGGAATCCCGCGTCCCCCCCTGAATTTAATTTTCTTTTTTTATTCACAACTCACTTTTCACATTGAACAGGTGCTCTTTAATTAAATAAACTAAACGCTTATGTTATTTGTCTAATTTATGTGCACGTTTCTGTGTCTACTGCACGGGTGTCAAACTCAAGGCCACAATTATAGCCTGCCTGCGAGAAAATATCACATGTGTATCATAACTGGCCCGCCAGTTTTGGTAATTAAATCAATGCATGGCACAACCACGGGAACATACATTGCACTGCAGTTTCCAAGCTTCACCCCTGAAACGATGCCTTCATTTTGGCCCTCTCTGTGATTTGAGTTTGACACCCCTGGTCTACTGCTTGCTTTGCGCAGTTTCTCCTCAGCTTTTTTGTGAAGGGCAGAGCTCCGCCCCCTACACACACACACACACACAGTTACAGTCAGAGACGGAGCAGAGGAAAGGAGAGGGGAGAACTAAAACAAAATCCGCTGCTAAATGTTTTACTTTAAATGACACAATATAATTATTTATTACTTGTTAATCATGTTAAAAAATGTCAGCTCAAAATTGTCTGAGCCATATCGCGTCATTGAAAGAGCCATAGGTTCCTGACCCCTGCTCTAAACCCTCTCATGCAATTCTGCACGTCATTCGTTTTACTCCGCAACCTGCCACCCTAAGGCAGCACTAAATTACCTGCTCGACTGCACACACATACTCAAATAAGTCTACCTAACTAGAGCCAAGCTGACCCCCATTGATCCAGCTCAAATGGGTCGAGGAGTAGGGTTCTCTCCCCAAGGACTCTGCAGGGATATGGTTTAGGACCACTGGCGTAGGTCTTGGTCAACAGAGACCCTCCAGCTACCTCTGAAAGCATATTGACAACATAATTGATTCCCTGCACTTCACAATAGTGACAAGCCTCTTATGAACTTTGTCTATGACAGTCCTCAGTTCAACAGAACACTGGTCCTGGGAGATAATGTCCTGGGTGGTGTCAATTTGTACAGAGAACAACCCAGCCTGAACTGTGATGTTGTCCACAATGCTCTCCTGAATAAATTGCTGAATTATGGCAAAGATGGAGTTGATGGCGCTTGCAGACAGCAACGTCAGCAGGGAACCTCTGCCCATTTATCCCAAACATTTTCTTTGATTTGTCAATGGATTCAGCTAGATTCTCTTTTAGACACAGATCATCCTTACTTAATGTGAGTATGATCTCCAAGAAATTGCCATTGATTGATCAACATTGATGCAGCATCATTCCTGGACCTATACCTAAGGACTCTTTTTCCAATCACTTTTACAATATCCAGCACACGCTCTAAAACCTGACATTTCTTCTTGATTTGCTCTCCATGTGAAGACAAAACAGTACATGTTCTGTGAGCCATGCTCCTCCAATGTTCTTCTAAGCGCTGCTGAACATGTCTAGTCAGTCATTATCAAATGCTTCATTGTGTCACAACAAGTCGATGTTGGACCGAAATATGACGGAATAAAATGATACGGCCGGCATAAAAACAAATATAAAGTTCATAAAAAACTCACCATTACCACGGACCGATACCGGTCCACACACCGGTGGTTGGGGACCACTGCATTAACACATTTACACAGTAAGCATATAACTTATATACGGTTATAAATGTATGTACATGTGTTGATTTGTTTTTTATTCAATGAGCTGTATTGTGTGATCTGTTGTATTGAGCTAATGGATAACCTCTCTCTCTATTCCACACACACTCTCACATTTGTGCACATGTTTTCTTTTGATTGCTTAGTATTATATATTGTGTGTTTTGACATGTTGACTGTTTTATGAGACTACATTAACTGGATATTATTTTACAATTGTTAAAACTGTTACAAAGTTGGTGCCCCCATTGAGGTGGATTAATGTAAATAAATATAATTAGTAATTATATTAAATATAATAATTATGATAGTGATAGTGATGATTGTGATAGTTATCCTTCTTCTGATTATATGTTTAAGCTGATTAACCCACTTAATTGTAGTGCCAGTTATTATGAACCCCTATTTATGATTTTATGAATATTAATAGTTTTAAAAATATTGTTATTAATGTTTGTTAATAACCAGAGTTGTTCATACCAGCACCCCAACACCGCCATTCCTGAGTCGGACTCTCGTATCATATCAGAGCTGTATTAAGTGTAGTAAGTTCATTTAAACTGTTCATCCTTGATGAACTAGGACGGACAGGTGTACGTACGTATGTACGTACATACAGACGACCTAAAAAAACGTAATGCCTCCAGTCACAGCTGTCTCCGGCATGGAATCATTAAAACAGGGCTTAAGTAATAGCTGACATTTCTTTTTTTCCCCATCTAAGTTAATAGTGTCATTAACCGCCTTGATTTAATGACATCAGTTATTCCTTAATGAGCACAAGTCTCAATAGAAATACCCATAGACTAAGATGTAACAACAGATACCGTACCTAGGACACACACACACACACACACACACACACACACACACACACACACACACACACACACACACACACACAACTGTAATGCAATTTATCCACCCTGCTCCATTCAGCCAGTCAAGAACCATCCAGTGTTTCTTTGTCTGATTCATGTCAGAGTGACTTGGGTCCGTGGTATAGAATAAAGACAAATTTGTCAGGCCTCAGTGACCACTGTCAGCAGGCAAGGTGGCACAGCGGGGTAAACAGCACACTCAGCAACAACCTTCATTCCGCACCCGACACATACACACTAATGAAGGCAATATGGAGGCCAATGACATCTGTTTGTGTGTGTGACAGAGTGTGTTTATGCATGAAGCTGTGAAGGAGTTTGACAAATGAGCATTAGATAAAAAAAAGAAGCTGTATAGGACAGTAACCTCATGTCTTTGCCTCTCTTTTCATTCAGAATAAAAGCATCTCCGTCCGCCATCTCCTCCTCTCCGTCCTGATGACATCATATCTCTCTCTCAAGCACATAAAATTAAGAGAAATTGGGTCAAGAAGATTGTGGACTGTTGCTTAGCTATAGTGGCTATCAACTTCACCCACCTAGCAACACAGCACCACTGTTGATAAAATGAATGCTATCCTCCTACACATCTCTCCCTGGGGCTCTCTCATAAGGGGTAATTGCCTCTTTACTTATCTGAGCACTAAGTTTAGCAGGATGGTCCTGAGCCCTCTCCCACAGAGCTAGCAGTGAAACCAGATAACTTTGCCTCAGGGACAGAACAGACAGCGTGAGCAAATAGACATGGAGGTCTATGATCAAATAGGACAGGGCTATTTAACTATATTGTTCAGGGGGACGCATTTTCAGAAAGCTAAGGGCCCAGGCGCTGGACATTTCCCTGAGCTATTATTCTCGGGTGGTAAATGGACCCACCTGACCTCTCTCTGGCCTTATAACTACCTTCTCTTTTGCTGATTTGTGTTTATTGGGTACCATTTTTGATATACACTCCAGATATAACTTGTTTTCCCTCAAAACAAAGGAAAATAAAGATATATGCACCTCACCATGGGGTGCCTGGTTAAGTTTTAAAATGGGAGAACAAACTTGGAAAGATAGCCTACATAATTTGCGGAGCTGTCTTGGGGTTGTCCCCAGAATAGAAAAAAAAAATGTCAAACAAATATTCTGCATTTCTACACAAACCAACCTCTTGGATTAAGACAAGAAACAGCCACATTCTGTTAATAACAATTCTGTCAGTATCACATACTGATATTTATGCTCAAAAAGGACGTTTGGTTTCTTGTTTAATTTCTGAGGTTGACTGGACTGAAGTTAAAGGTGTTTCAGTTCAGAACTGGAGAAGCCATGTCCTCCACTCTACAATGTCAGTACAAAACTATTTTGTAACCTTACATACATTAATACTCCTCATCTCTCCTTGAGGCAAGAGGCTCGAGGCTACATACTAGCATAACACATCCAAATCTCATACCAAACTGCCGGTGGACTAGTTGACAAGGAAGAAGAATGCGTGAAACAAAAAAAGACGATAACTCTGGCTAGATTCTTCTTCTTTTAACTGTCCACTACAAGTCTGACTGTGTTACAGTGAGCAATTCTAAATCAGTATTCTTGTAATGATTATAACACAAGTGCTCATGAGTTGTGTATGTGTACATAATGCAGCAATCTAGAATTTCCACCTGGACAGGCGAAACAGGCACACATTCACATTTACTTAGCTGTATTCAGCACATGTGCATACCCACACAAAATGTGCTTCTGTCATTTTAAATTCAAGACTAAATGATTGAGTGAATTAAAATAAGGTGTGTCTGAACACAAATCACTAAGAGCTTTTGGCAGTAATATTCACACTTAAAATGGTTTTACAATTGAATTGTTCACTGTTGAAGTTTTAACAAAGTGTAACCAGAACACACACACACAGGGGCCGAGAAATGACTTGACAAAGCAATCAAATTTTGAGTCAGCTACTGAGAGGGGCTGTTAGTCAGCATACTGGAGGGGGGGGGCACCTACATGCAGGCCTTCCAATAATGCATTGGTATGCAGCGACTGGTGGCGACCCAAATTAAAAAGGAATGTATTACACAGGATTTTACACTTGGCTGACCAGGCTGAAGAAAACTCATCAATCCACAGAGTAAGAGATAACTACAAAGGGAGGGCGCTGGAGTGTGTATGGGATGGGGCAGAGGGGGTACTTGCTTCGACTTGTTTTTCTGACCTGCAAACAAACCCAACTATATGCAGATATTTTCCATTATTATCTTTCAGTTCTGAAAAGGTGTTACCCTGAAATTCCCAATACACTTTTTGAATTGCAACTTGCTGAGTGCAGGATTTGGTC
>NC_041373.1:2499748-2512248 GCF_900634415.1 Cottoperca gobio
TGTTGAGGCCGAGGGGTCCCAGTTTGCTTACCAGATGCTGGGGGATGATTGTGTTGAATGCCGAGCTGAAATCCAGGAACAGCATTCGCACATTCATACAATTGATTGGGGATTTTTTAGGCACTGGAACAATGGCTGCTGACTTGAAACATGATGGAACAATAGCCTGGTCCAGCGAGGTGTTGAAGATGTCCGTGAGGACATGGGCCAGCTGGTCGGCACAGTCCCTGAGCAGCCGTCCTGGAATACTGTCCGGGCCCGCCGCCTTCCGGGGGTTAACTTTTTCAGCGTCCTCCGGACATCAGCTGTGTCGAGGATCAGTGATTGTTCATCATGCTTGGGAACAGCTTTCATTGCAGTTGTGTTGTTTAGTGCCTCAAAGCGTCCAAAGTGATTATTGAGGTTGTTGAGAAAGATTATGTTGTCCTCACAGGGTGGTGGAGCAGCCTTGTATCCAGTGATGGTCTGAATTCCCTGCCACATGCGCCTGGTATTCATGGCGTCATTAAAGAAACTCTGGATTTTTTGACCATGGGTGTGCTTAGCTTCTCTGATGGCACGGTCCAGGTTGGCTCTTGCTGATCTCAGAGCCTCTCCACTGTCTCCTTCCCCCCTTTTAGCTGCTGTACTAGGACAATCAGCTGATATGGTACAGCTGAGCAGCAACTTGTAATCCCTGCTGCATCCACCGGGAGGGAATGTATCTCCCATCTAAGACCCTGCATCTCATGATATCACAGTATACATATGTCGATATGGTCAAACCTCAGTCTATATATTTGGAGACTGAGACTGTCTTTCTTATGTCAGAGAACATCCAAATTGACTTTAGGTCAAATGCCAACCTCTACTAGGCCATTCACTTCCTGCTTTCTTTCTGTGCGGACGCTATTCTGCTAGCTCTTGCCCCTACTTACCTCTGCTTGCATCTTTCTGCTAATATCAATTTAATTTTCACGGATATGCCCCCTTGCACGGACTGCCGGGGACATCTACAGAAGATTGCAGTACTTCAGGCAAAGATATTTAATCTAGAAGAGAAGGATACAACAATACAATGGACCCCAAAAGGTGAAGCTACAGCTTGCCCCAAAGAACAGTCATGTCTGGAATAAGCGTGGAGGAGGACTTAAAGCCACCCCTAACAAACTAGAAGAACCCGACTTGACAGAAAGAGACTGGCCCCCTCTGCCATTATGCCGGCAACGGCTAACATCAACCCTTGCTACACAACCGTGGATTGTAGCAGTGAACACGGCAAGGAATGCCCCGCCACTGATGTCTCTACAGCTGGAAAACAGATTCCTACCGATACAAACCGAGCTTGGATCGCCGCTGGAGGACCCAGCTCGCCTGTCAGTCCCGAGCCGTTCGGGCACAACGAGACGCAGAGGACCACAGAAGCTGACGGAGGATGATCAGCGGATCACTGAGCAAACAGCGGATCGAGGATGTGCGCCGAACAGAGGACAGATCACTGAGCCAGCAACGCTAATTATCAGCGACTCTACTGTATCAGGAATTAACATTAACGGTAAGAAAGATACCAAAACATACTGCTTCCCTAATGAAATGATCTATGACATAACAGAAAAACTTCCAGAAATGCTGTCTGTCCACAAATATGTGAACAAGGTTATTATTCATATTGGGAATAATGATATCTCAAGGGGAGAAACGGAAACACTAAAACGCAACTTTACTGAACTGCTAAAAGTTGTAGGCTCTAAAGACATTGAAACATACATCAGTGTGGTCCCATCCCACCAGCCAGGTCAGGAGTGAATCGTTTTAGCAGAATTTTGGGACTCAGCAGGTGGCTATCATTTGCCTGTCCCCTGCACAAAGTGAACTTTATTGACTTCAATCTGTTCTGGCAGCGTAGAGGCCTTTTTGGAAGAAATGGATTTTCTCTAAACAGATCTGGAGAAAAACAGTTTGCTTCCAATATAGATCACGCCATTAGCCACCCAACTTGCAAGGAGACACCATCCCCCACACCACCAGATAACCACCATGATGACGTCCAAACAACTGGAGCGAGTGAACTTGCTGCAGTACCAGCCACAACAAGCCTGCACACCAAGGACCCCAGTCCCTCAACTCCACTGCCAGACATGCCCCACCATCATCCCCCATTCCCCCCCCTCCCAGACGTCCCCCGCACCTCCCCCTCGGCTTATGCCAAAAGCCTGCTCATGGAAACTCAAGGACATCACCCCCCCAAACGGGTCATGCCGTTCCTGTCTTGACTACTACCAGACTAAATAATTAGCGCTCACCACGCACTGCGTCTGGTAATCTTAGATATATCAGTGCACAGCCAGGACCGGCTTTGAATCCTGTCACAGACTCCCTGCAGCTGAAAGTGTCTCTTCTGAATTTCAGATCACTGGCTACCAAATCTTTTTTGATTAATGATATGATAGTTCAAAAGAACTTGCACTGTATGTTTCTAGTTGAGACCTGGTCAAACAACATTACTGGTGTGGCAACACTGACTGAGACGTGTCCTCCAAACTATAAATACTATCAGGCAGTCAGACATAATGGGAAAGGTGGAGGGATTGCCGCTATTTTATCAGCGTCTCTTGTATGTAATGACATTGACCTGGGTGAATTTACATCATTTGAATATCTTGCTATTGAGCTCAAAGCAGAATTATCTTTGCTCATCATCACATTGTACGGGCCACCAAAATATTCAACACTATTTTTAGAGGAATTCTCAGAGCTGATTTAACTCAGCATCACTAGATGTGAAAGAATAATCCTGCATGGAGACCTAAATATTCACGTAAATAAGTAGAATGATCCCAAGACTATTGAACTTGAAAAGTTACTAGACAGCTATGATCTAAAACAAAATATCAGTGAACCCACTCATCAGCATGGTAACACGCTACACTTAGTGATAACGACAAGGTTGGACATCGATAAGGTCTCAGTAATGGAATTACCAATATCTGACCATCACTGTGTGTTTTTTGATGCTAACCTACTCTTAAAGACCAAAAGAGAGACAGTGATAAAAAAAAAGAATACTAGATGACACAGCAGAGGAAACATTCTCTAACATCATGAGATCATGTGAGCCATGCACAGACTGCTCCTTAAATCTCATGGTTGAAAATCTAAACAACACCTTGTCGTCTACCCTGGATATTATTGCTCCATTAAAAGGTAAAAAATAAACCCACTGATAGAATCTCCTATGGTTAAACAACAGCAATGTTATTCAGACTAAGAGGAATTGTAGAGCAGTTGATCGAAGATGGAGGAAAACTAAGCTCACAGTTAACTATAATATCTACAAAGAATCCATGGCTCCCTATGGTAAAGCAATGCAGCTGGCAAGAAAGGATTACTTTTCTAAGATTATCACAGAGAATGATGGAAATTCTAGAATACTATTTTCGACTATTAACCAACTACTGAACACTGCCCCCACCCCTCCGCAGTCCTCTGTATCAAAGTGTGAAGAACTCACATTGTTCCTCAATAATAAAATAACTTCAATCAGAGCCAGCATCACTCATGATGCAGACATAGAGAACATCTGCAAACATTGTGATGTAATCCTGGGAACATTGACCTGCATCAAATTAACTGAGCTTCATAAAGCTGTGATAGAATGTAACTCCTCCACCTCTGGTGTTGACCCGATACCTACAGCATTCTTTAAGCGGATATTTGACAGCATTTCAAGTCACGTCCTATATATTATAAACACGTCTCTTCTAACGGGCATCTTCCCAGACGTCTTCAAAACAGCCGTTATAAAACCCTTGCTAAAGAAACCTAACCTAGAAAGTAATACGCTGACCAACTACAGGCCAACCTGGAAAACCTTCCATTCATCTGCAAAATACTAGAAAAAATAGTCTCGGTCCAAATAAACTCCTTTCTTAAAGAAAACAACATCCTTGAGGAATTTCAATCAGGCTTCAGAGCATGCCACAGTACCGAAACTGCTCTGACTAAAATAATTAGTGACCTCAGACTAAACTCTGATACAAACAAGGTCTCAATTCTTATCCTGCTAGAACTGAGCGCAGCATTTGACACGATCGACCATGACATCCTAATTAATCGTCTAGAAAAACTGGTTGGTCTTTCTGACTGTGTATTAAACTGGTTCAGAACATATATCAAAAGGGAAAAAGTATTTTGTCAGGCTTGGAGATCATGTGTCAGAGAAGCATGATGCCCACTTTGGAGTTCCACAAGGGAGCTGCCTCGATCCATTACTGTTCTCCCTTTACATGCTACCACTGGGGGACATCATTAGAGAACACAATGTGTGCTTCCATAGCTACATGGATGACACGCAACTGTAAATCTCTGCTGAACCAAATGATACTACAGCTATTAACTCCATCACCACCTGTCTGTCAGCAATAAATAAATAGATGAGCAATAATTTCTTAAAATTAAATGAGAAGAAAACTGAAATCCTACTAGAGATGATGCTGAATAACATGGGGAAACTTACTCCTTTAATTAAACCTGAAGTTACAAGTCTTGGTGTTATCATAGACTCAGATCTAAGCTTTAAATCCCACATAAACAATTAATAAATAATTATTTCACCTTAGAAATATAGCTAAAATCAGACAATTTTTAAATCAAAAGGATGCTGAAAAACTAATTTTTGCTTTTATCTCAAGCCGACTCGATTACTGTAATGCACTCTTTACTGGCTTTCCAAAAAAAACAACGGAGAGACTTCAGCTCATCCAAAACGCTGCAGCGAGGCTGCTGACTAGAACCAAGAGGAGATCCACATCAGTCCAGTGTTAGCCAATCTACACTGGCTTCCAGTAACTTTTAGATTTGATTTTAAGGTCCTCCTTCTTGTATATAAAGCCCTAAACGGAACCGCACCAAGTTACACTGCCAACTCCCTAATAAACTATGTGCCCCCAAGAACATTATGATCATCCACTACTGGTTTATTAAATGTTCCCAGAAACATCCACAAGAAAATTGGGGATGCAGCCTTTAGCAATTATGCACCAAATCTATGGAACACTTTACCTGCAGACATTAGGGAGGCAAGCTCGCTCAATATCTTCAAAAGTAAGCTAAAAACATATCTTTTTACTTTAGCCTTTTAATAGTGATATTTTATATCTCTTTACTTTAGGCTTTTAATGGTGATATTTTATATATTTTACCATATTGCGTTTTAGCTTAATTTTAGGATTTTGTGTTGTTTGCTTCTTGATGGACCTGCTTGGCGTTGATGAAAAAATCAAGTGAAGAAATGGTTTTATCATCATTTAAAGTAAGGAAAGGAGAAGGGGAAGCAAGGGTGGATATTTGACAGAGATATTTCATACTTCTCACAGCAGAGCAGAGGAATAGTTAAATATTGAAGTCCTTTGACCTAAGAGATATTTGACAGAGGTAATTCATACGAGTCACAGCAGAGAAGACGAGTAGTCAAATATTGAACTCCTTTAGCCTGAGGGATATCTGACAGAAACATACTAGTCACAGCAGAGAAGACTAGTAGTCAGATATTGCCTTAGACTGAAAAGGTTAAACCAGCGTGTTTAATAATGGTTTTATCTGGATTTTACCATAAACGAAATCTGGGACTCACAGTGATGATTGTGTTTTAACTTACTTTGTACAATGGGGACAAAGGGAAGTAAAGTATCGATCAGAGAAGTCTAAAAGCCTAACACAACTCTAACAATTGGGGAAACCCTAACGCGTTATCTGCTATTTTAATTCAGCTATTATTATACAACTTTAATTCTGCTATATTATATTATTTTAATTCTGCTATTTTATTTACTATTTTATACTATTTTAATTCGGCTATTTTTATAATGGTACTTCAGACTCATTTACATCATCACTGTGATTATTGTACTGTAAATGCTCTTATTCTGTCCTTGTACTAATTGTTATGTTTTTGCTGTGAAGCATTTTGGGCTGCAATTCTTGTATGAAATGTGCTATACAAATAAAGCTTATTATTATTATTATTATTATTATTATTATTATTATTATTATTATTATTATTATTATTATTATTATTATTCTCAGGTCAGGTTGTTCATCACAACAAACTATAGTTCATCCTGGTTATCTCCCTGGACCTGGTAGGGCACAGCTGCAAGACAAGAATTGAGGCTGTCCCAGTGTATTCAGACTGGAAAAATCAAGGAGATGCTATGACTGTCTTAGAATGTGTTGACTTGGATTCAGAGCCATCTTGGGGATCCATCTTTAGTTAAACAATTTATGGAATGCCTTGTTTAGGATACATGTCAAGAGAAAGTGGCTATTTGCCAGAATGGATGGTGGAATGCAATGTGACTGCATCTTTTATTTGCTTGTACTGTTCATTATCTATTCTCCGTATACAAGATCTAATACACATTCAGTGTAAGACATCAGTTTGGTCTCCATCAGCTCCTTTGGTTTCAATACTCTGCTCATTAAGAATTTCCTTTACAGTAAGTAGAGCCGGATCCAAGGAATATTTACCTAGGTGAACCAAGAAGCGTCTATCCAGGTATGACTGGAACCGATTCAGGTCTAGTAACTTTAATGCCCACTGTGTTCGAGGCATTATCGAAGGGTCCTGTGATCCACTTTACCAAAGGCAGCAATCAGGTCTAAAAGCACCAGAAAAGCAAAGTTTCCTAAGTCACTAATTAAGAGATAATCAGTACTATGGTGTAGTTTAAAGCCAGAATGAAGCTTTTCATAAATTTCATGGTTATTTAAACATATTTACATAAACATATTCCCCGGGCACTGTCCTATGAGCTGCTAGACTCGTACTAGACTCCTGGTACTAGGATGGGTTAAAAGCAGAGAACACATTTCACTGTGTGTGCTGTGTGCTCTGCATGTGTGACCATTAAAAAGAGGGTTTTATTCCTCCAAATCTTAATCTTAATTTGCAACTAAATAAAATCTTGAGAATTTGAAATTAGAGAGCTATTAGTACACACCCTGAGAAAAGAAAGGTGTTTATCGCACAAGAATGCTTAACCAAACTGTATTAACCACTTTTAGTAGCCGAGAATAAATACTATCTAGTGGGCAATTTGTATGCTGTAAAGGCTCAAATTAATCGAAGACCGATGGGCACAAATGAGAAACGGAAGGGTCTGTGGCGAAGTCAGTGGGTCAACTGTCAATTAGAAACTATAAGCATTTGCATAATACTTTCTGTATCACAAGGATATAAGGAGATTTGAGAACAGTAAAAATAACCTGAGGCCTATGACTACAATTGCGTGCCTATGCGTAAGTGCGTGCGTGCGTGTGAGTGTACTATCTGATGGATGAACATAATCTAGGGTTACCCATTCTTATGGCGGTCAATTTTGACTGGGTACACCATAGGTGTAACAAAGTTGACTAAACTACTCAAAATTCAATGAAAGTGGTGATCAGCAAAAATGTCTACTGTGGAGGATATCATAAGGCCTTGAAGCAATCAAATGTAAAACACAATATTTATGATTGATGAAAGTAGTAAATCGATCAGATTTGACATGAACACGACAGGAGAGACTTCACACTTACAAAAGGCATGTTAGCACTAAGGAATCTAAAAGTTACTTTAATTAGTAGTAGGTGCCGACACTGCAAATCTGCAAAAAACTGCTGTTGATGTTCTACCAGTCTGTGACGGCCAGTGCTCTCTTCTACAGGACTGTCTCAGAAAATTAGAATATTGTGATAAAGTTCTTTATTTTCTGTAATGCAATTAAAAAAACTAAAATGTCATGCATTCTGGATTCATTACAAATCAACTGAAATATTGCAAGCCTTTTATTATTTTAATATTGCTGATTATGGCTTACAGCTTAAGAAAACTCAAAAATCCTATCTCAAAAAATTAGAATAGTTCCTCAGACCAAGTAAAAAAAAAGATTTATAACAGCAAAACAAAATCAAACATTTGAAAATGTCCATTAATGCACTCAGTACTTGGTTGGGAATCCTTTTGCACGGATTACTGCATCAATGCGGCGTGGCATGGAGGCAATCAGCCTGTGGCATTGCTGAGGTGTTATGGATGCCCAGGATGCTTCAATAGCGGCCTTTAGCTCATTAGCATTGTTGGGTCTGGTGTCTTTCAGCTTCTTCTTCACAATACCCCACATATTCTCTATGGGGTTCAGGTCAGGGGAATTGGCAGGCCAATCGAGGACAGTAATGCCATGGTCAGTACACCAGTTACTGGTGGTTTTGACACTGTGGGCAGGTGCCAGATCATGCTGGAAAATGAATTCCTCATCTCCATAGAGCTTTTCAGCAGACGGAAGCATGTAGTGCTCTAAAATCTCTTGGTACACAGCTGCATTTACTCTGGGCTTGATGAAACACAGTGGACCAACACCAGCAGCTGACATGGCTCCCCAAACCATCGCTGACTGTGGGAACTTCACACTGGATTTCAAGCAACTTGGATTTTGCTCCTCTCCAGCCTTTCTCCAGACTCTGGCGCCTTGACTTCCAAATTAAATACAAAACTTGCTTTCGTCTGAAAAGAGGACTTTGGACCACTCTGCAACTGTCCAGTGCTTCTTTTCCATAGCCCAAGTCAGACGCTTCTTCCGTTGTCTTGAGTTCAGAAGTGGCTTGACCATGGGAATACGGCTATTGTAGCCCATTTCCCGGACACGTCTGTGAACAGTGGCTTTTGATACCTGGACTCCAGCTTCAGTCCACTGTCTTTGAAGCTCCCCCAAATTCTGGAAGCGACTATTCTTCACAATGCTGTTAAGGCTGCGGTCATCTCTCTTGGTTGTGCAGCGTTTCCTGCCACATTTCCCCCTTCCAACAGACTTTTGTGGATGTGCTTTGAAACTGCACTCTGTGAACAGCTTGCTCTTTGAGACATTTCTTTTTGTGTCTTACCCTCCTGATGGAGGGTGTCAATGATGGTCCTCTGGACAGCAGTCAGATCAGCAGTCTTCCCCATACTTGTGATTTAGTTTACTGAACCAAGCTGAGTGTTTTTCAAGGCTCAGGAAACCCTTGCAGGTGTTTCCAGTTAATTAGACGATTCAAGTGATTCGTTGAACACCCTACTAGTATACTTTTTCATGATATTCTAATATTTAGAGATAGGATATTTGAGTTTTCTTAAGCTGTAAGCCATAATCAGCAATATTAAAATAATAAAAGGCTTGCAATATTTCAGTTGATTTGTAATGAATCCAGAATGTATGACATTTTTGTTTTTTTAATTGCATTACAGAAAATAAAGAACTTTATCACAATATTCTAATTTTCTGAGACCTGTATGCTGTGGTGTGTTGGGGAGGAAGCAGCAAGAAGAGGGACGCAGGGCGGCTGGACAGACTGGTGAGGAGGGCTGGCTTTGTAGAGGGCACAGAGCTGGACTCCTTGGTGAAAGTGGCAGAGAGAAGGACCTCGGATAAATTGTTATCCATCTTGGACAACGCCCAGAACCCTCTGCACAGCACATTCACCAGGCAGAGGAACATGTTCAGCGGCAGACTGCTGTCCCTGTCCTGCTGCACAGACAGGCTCAAGAACTCTTTTGTCCCTCTGGCCATAAGACTGTACAAATCTTCTTGGTGATGGCAGGGGGATTCAACATTTCAAACATTCAAACCAAAAACAGTGGTCAATGTTGCAGTGTATTTTTGTATTTAACTATAACAGCCTGTATTTTTACTTTTGTATTTATAATTTACAGCCTTTATCTCTTATCAGTGTACACGCCTATGTGCCCACAAGGGGCCAATAGGACCTGTGTACACAATCAGATCATCCAAATATGCATTACAGTTACTCACACCGGCTAACAGGTTTACCAATCCCTGATGTTGCCAGGGCGTTGCACCTGCCGAAAGCCATGACAGTGTACTGCAAGAAATGATCTGGAATTTTCAAATGCGAATATCTTGGAGGCGCGGCTAGTTAATGTTACCTGTCAATAACCTTTGAGCTGGTCAAATTTGCTTAGATATTTGGCAGGGCCCAAATAGGGGTCCCAATCCTCCATCTGCAGCAAAGGATAGAAATATGTAACTGTAACCACATTTACTTTACGGCAATCAGTTATGAACCAAAGGGAACCAACAAATTTAGCCTCTAGAAGGTACGGAGAGTTCCAGAGACTAGAGCTTTGTGTGACCATAACCATATTGCAATAGATACTCTGCTTCATTCTTCATCAGGGCACATTTAGTCATATTAACGCAGTATGGATGTTGTTAAATAGGCCTTGCATCTTTAACATCGATGTCGTGTTGAAGTATAGTGATTTGACAGTTAGGCAATTGGGCACCCTACTGTGAATGGGGACGCATTTCCAAATCATCATCAAACTTTTTTCCACAATCAGTGCGGACCTGCCAGGAACCGCGGTGGTTAGGGAGTGTTCCGGCGTTAGCGGCCTAGTATTGGACTCCTCTCTGGGATGGTATAGTTTTAACATGTTAACATGACACATAGGTTTTTTGCTTTCTTTCAAGATTACCAATGATGTAATCTGTGTCACTGAGACAGTCGCAAATCTTATATTGACTGGACAATTTGGCCGAGAGGGCAGAGCCAGGAATGGGCAGTTTTGCCTACCTTAAAATGCAGAGGGACAGCCGAACAGGCGTGTGGCCAAAAACCAGCTCTGCGGGACTTAATCCTAAAGATTCCACCACAGCTTCACGAGCTGCGAACAGCATAAATGGCCCTTAAAATGTCTGAGTATGAGCTGTTTTGTGTTATTCCTAAATGTCCTGACCACTGACTGCACTACAGATAAGACACACTGTACGGTACACAGCGGACACAACTACCTGATATACAGCACTCCAATCAGAATCAGCATTTGCAGTGAGAGATCATTTAGATAGATAGATAGATACTTTATTGATCCCGAGGGAAATTTAGGCATTTAGGCACCATAATGTCTTTGTCGAGAAGACTTTTCCCCACTTGCTTTGTCGGCACTCACCACATTAGAGAAACACTTCTTTAGTGTCGGATTCACTCTTTGCGCTGCACACAGGCGCTTCAGGTTCAATTACTGAAACCTGTTCAATGCATTCCCCCTCAGAAAAAAAACCTTTAAGTGAATCTGTTCAAGCACCTTTCACCTAGATCTAAACACCATCATTTTGTTCTTCCTGTCCCATCTGGGTCTGTGTCCATTTGAGTTGTGTACTTTTTTAGTTTGCTGTGTTTTTCTGTTTTTGTTCCTGTGCTGCTTTTTCCTCCTTTGCTCATCCACACATATTTTCTGCATCAGACAGGTTAGTCCTTCTCTGCTCCCAGAATTCTGCCCATCTACACAACTTCCCTAAATCAGCCTTATTTGTCTTTTGCAGTGTTTTCCTCTGCTAATCAACAGTGGCATAACTAGAACACCAACATGTTGAGGACATAAGTAATTATATTTATTTTGCTCTATAGAAAAAAGTCACACACAAATGTGATAGACAATTAAGTTTTATGAATCTTTGCTGTAGGCTTCTTGGGAGAAGCCAAAGACAGAGTTTCACTAAAATGGACAATAAAGTCAGTCAGTCAATACCAAAGGTGAGACAGGGCTAATGACGCTCTAGGCAACTCTGGGCCAAAAATCCCTTTGTCCAGGAAGGGTAGCATTAGGTTAAAAAAAGCTGATATTTAAGGCCTCCGTCATTTAAGGTGACTTGTAATGTAAAATGCACTTTTTCAAGTGTCCCTGGTGTGTCGAGAGATAAAAAAAAATCAAAAAGTATTAAAAAAAAAAATCATCCTCTCTTTTTCTCCTGCTCTATTTATCAGTAAACGTGTGTAACAACACGCTAGTCAGAATTTCTGCTGAATATGACATCCTATGGGGTTCGCTGTAAAATAACCACCACCAGCTAGGTGACTGTGGCAGTGGGGTGTGGTTACAGTGCTGGCTGCTTGTGGGCAGAGGGGAGTGTCTCAGCTGGAGATTAGACAGCTGGACCGAATCAGGTAAGAGAACAGAACCAGGTTACCACCATGCTTATATTGTGCCGACTTTCAATGTATGGAAAACCAATCTAAAGCCACACTCCAAGCTCCACACCTGCTCCTCCGTCCTCTCAGGGCATGTGTAGAATGGGGATGACATCAGATAACTGAAAATGCTAGGCCGTGCCGTTTCTGCCTCCCATAGCTGCTCCCTGTCTCTTCTCATGCTGTTCTCATTTCACAGTAGATGATTATAAATGTTGAATAAATTAGCACTGGTTATCATGCTGCAGCTGATCCATTTGTAACAAATTCTAATTATTCCAATATATGATTCATTATTAGAAGCTGACTGGCCTGCAATTTATTACACATTAGAAGCAGGGTGACAGATCAGTGAAAGTCATGACGTGCAGTTAGTAAGCAACAAATTGTACCTGATGACAGTATAGGGAGACTCCAGAAAATATGCAGCATTGGTCGTTTGATCAAATCGCTTAAAATTACCCATGTGTACATTTTCCCAACAGCTGACTTCTTGTCTTTCTTTGTAACAC
>NC_041373.1:2517248-2637248 GCF_900634415.1 Cottoperca gobio
ATAGAATGCAGGAATATCAATAACCCGATTTCTCTGTGCTCATGTAAACATCAGATCCCGAGATGTTCATAACCAGGATAAGCCTCATAAATGGGTTACTCATGTCCATGTTAACGCACTCTGTGAGTACAATGTTGGTATTATCAAGCAAAAATGATGGCCAACACTATTAGAAGACCCTAAGTTGTAAAAAAGACCAACTAATATATTTTAAACGTCGGAAAAAAAAGATTTAATTCAGCAAAAGCTTGGCTCCTCAACTTTACAGCTTATGCTTCTTTAATCACCTTGACAACCCTAGGTATAACACATCACAGACAAACAAACTGAATAATGTACAGTTTACTATCCTCACATTACATTGTTTCTCAGTATTTGTCACACATTCCACCCACTATTAGTTTGTTTTCATTTGGTTTTACCTTGTCAGTAATTCTCTTATCATTTCAGATCCTGGTTCATCCTCACTGCCTGCAATCAAGTTATTCCCTTCACCTGGTTTCCCCAGCCCATCTCCTCACCTGCTTCTCATTCTCTCATTAGCCTCTCAGAGGATATATACCAGTTCTCTCCCACTTGTTCCCTGCCAGATTGTCTTGTGTTTTCCTGCCAAGCTCTCCAGCGATCTTGTAGTTGACCTGTTTGCTTGACCTGCCCATTTTGACCCTGCCTGCCTGTTTCTGGACTGATTCTTCTGCCTGCTCCTTACTGGATTAAACTGAAACTGAATTATATTTAGTGATGGCGAGATGAAGCTTCATGAAGCATTGAAGCTTTCCATCCAATTGGTTCACTCATGGGCCGAAGCTTCATTGTGCTTCATTTACTCTACTGCTCCATCAAGTGGACAATAAATGTAAAACCGGCAGAGTGATTATAATGGCATTGCTTAGGTGTGTGAAGTAGTGATGGGCAAATTAAGCTTTTCGGAAGCACTGAACCACTTCAGCCAATTGTTTATAAAATGGGTTCATTACTCGAAGCTTCTGCCGAAATGCAAGGCTGCAGTGGATTTAAAGTATCTTTGTCTTGAACATTCTTTGACGCACACATCTAAGACTGAATATCATGTTCTATAAAAAAAAAAAAAAAGATTGATTGTGTGTACGTGTTATTGAGAAGAGAGTGCTGGGAAAAGAAATGTGATCTTTTTATGCCTTAAATAGTAGTACAGTTTAAGATTGGATAAGATGAATTGCGTGTGGGTGGCCTAGTGGTCTAGTTGTACACTTCCAAACAAAAACACTAGAAGGTCTGGAGTTCAATACCAGGCTGCCACCAGTGTACCTGAGCAAGGTACTTAACCCTGAGTTGCTCCAGGCAGATTGTCCCTGTACTTAGTTCAATGTAAGTCGCTCTGGATAAGAGTGTCTGCTAAATGACCTGTAATGTAACGATGAAGGGGAATAACATGCTGCAAATGGTCACTGGTCAGATTCGGACCCTGGGCCACTGCGGCAAGCCTTTGAAAGTGTGGTCTTTAGTGTTTGGGATGTACATTATTCTTTCAACAGATTTAGATTTAGTATCTTTACTTGCTCACAGGGAAGATGATGCTGGCGTGCATAACAATTGTTTCACTAGTTGGCTGGCTTCATAATGATCCAATACAAACGCAATACCAACAACTCAACAGCAACAACGCATACTACAACAACAACCCACAAATTTGCGGTTATATAAAGTGTTGAGTCGGAAGTCCACAAATTATGAGGGGGCTCAATTGAGGTTCGCTCCCCCTTATATTTCGAATCGCACGCCGTTCCTGTCACGTGGTACGGCAGGTTTGTGAGGCTTCGAACGTCATCACATACGTCATCAACACAAGCATTGATAAGCGCTTCACAAAAATCTTCCGTGATTACTCGACACACGCTTCGAAGCCTCGAAGGAAGGACACATCACTAACTATATTGTATTTTGCCTGTCTCTGTGTCGTGCCTTTGGGTTCATGTCTGTTGGTTCCAGCGACCCTTACAGTATTCAATGTTAATATTATTTTCAAACATGCAGTTAAACATATGTTTTAATAGTTTAATAGCACATTGAACAAAGTGGAATCCTACGGCTTTCAGCTCTGCTTTATTTGACGAGCCCCATGGCATTGGGCAGCTACCTTGTCAGAAATACAACAAAAGAGCAACTGTTGGATCTGTTTCCAGTGCAGCCAGACAATTATTATTTGCAGTTAGTCAAAAATAATTGCAACCTCCATCTGATGTTATGCTGCGAGTACTTCTCCACACAGGGCACACTAAAAGGAGGTTGTTATTTCGCTGAAGAGATGGTGTGCAGCCACTGTGGCGGCTCCAGACTCTTCCTTTTCCATTGGACTTCCTCCTCATTTGTGATGAATGATTGCGTTTACAGCTATCCGCAATGAAATGCAACAAATACATTGCATTTCCTGTGACTGACAACAAAAGACACTCCATGTTTTACCAGTTGAACATTTTTACCACCAAAATTTGAAAGTATTTGCAGGTTCTGCTGGATACACTGGATACCACGCTAAAATAGGCAAGAGACTCTTTTCCCATTGCCAGTATGGGTGTGTCACGTTCAAGGTCACAAATGTGGATCCAGATTTATTTATTTATTTTTTATATATATATATATCAATCAATCTGAGGAGAGCATATTAGCATTTCTTTACATTGAAAAATTATAATTGTCTCTTTTGATTTTATTTATCCTAAATTCATTTCAACATGTGTCACATAGCACCGTGCCTTTCATGTGAACTAACAGCAGTAGTAAATGTTGTGTTTGCATTAGCAGTAACGTAATATAGATATGATGCTAGTAGAGCCAACTGTAAACACTGAGGCAGATAGTTGGTTGAGACCAATACAGAGCTCATAGGACTGTTAGACTTACATTAGCAAAGCTACACAACTCCAAATTAATGTTTGTGGTGATAATATATCGATGTTATTTTTGCAGCTTGTTGCCACACATGGTGAATTCTATAATGATCTATAATGGTCTAATGATCCTCCATGCTTGGCCACACATTGGACCCCAGACTGACAGCGTGTGATTAAGGTTAGGAGGCGTTTTGGCACGTTGAGGTTCCTATTGTATTTTCCTCCCTATCCCTTTCATGTGCTAAGATTAAATGCTTTAATCAAGATTACATCAACCAGGCAACCAGGGCACTGGAACCCCCCAACACACACACAGCCTCCCCCTCTCCACAAGTATTCCTTTCATAGTCTTCAAATATCAACTGTCTATCCATATTTCTATTTCTGTGTTGCATTCCCCCTCCCACAACTCTGCTTCTACACTGCATGCTTCACTTTCTTTACCCACCCCCCGACCCCGCTCTCTCTTCTGTGAGCCAGCACAGAAGGATCTCCCCAGAGGCCGTGCTAATTAGGCCATAAAAACCAGAGAAGTGAAGGAATAAAAGAGAACAACCTCATCATGTTGCCCTGCTTTAGTGCCCCATAAGGCCACATACCAGTGATAATTATGGCAAATGAAAGAGATTGGAACAGAGATGTATAATGTGTATAAGTATGCAGTTAGTTTTAGGGGAACACATGGCAGCCACATACCTCTTATGAAATCAAGACAAGCTTCATATCCTCAGAATTGAATAACAGTTTTCAGCCAGCTTGTTGTACAGAATTGTTACCGCACAGAGATAATTTGGATGTTTACATCAATATTTATTGATGTAAATATGCCATGCAAACAGGAGATAGCCCAAGATACCCTAGAGTCCAAACAACACATTATTACAGAATAATGTGTTGTTTAACATAAAATAAATATTTCATGATTTTCCTTTTATTTATTATTGAAATGTTTTATCTTCTTTGTTTATATCGCTTCTCTGACAGATCTTGTGAAACAGAAGAGGAATACTAGGATGTTCCTTCTCTTTCCTAACTATATGTTTTATGCTATATTTAGTTTCCCCGCAGCTTCAGGCAACGGTTTTTATTGAAAAAGCTTTTTTAAACCTGCTCTATACTACCTGCTCAGCACCACAGAAGGAAACTGTTAGACATTAGAACTAAAAGGAAAGTGAAGCAAACAAACAATTCTAAACAATTCTAAATAAACACTTAAGTCTATTGGAAGTGTAAATAAGCGACTCTTAGCTAACATGTTCACTTCAATGATGTGTTTTCAGCTTGTTTTACTGCCTCAAGTGACCTAACGACATTTTGTCTTTGACTTTTATCCCGCAAAAATTGGTTTGGATAATCTGGAAAACTGTTGGCTTGTTTACAATGTGTTACTAATCATGTGATTGCCTGTGTTTCTTTTCCCGATTGGACCCTGTTTTAGCAAATATACATTGTGCAAACATGTCAGCAAAACTGCGTACATAAGACCCAAGTTTTAATATGTATGCCCATCTTCATGAAGTGTGACTTCTATTTGCCTTTCCTCAGAATCGTTTTAGTCCTCACTCCCTAACCAGTCTGTGCTGCCCTAATTACTGTTATAAAATATTAATCTAATAATCTGAGTTAGTGAGTCTTGTAGCTTTTAGGGCTTTGATGAATCACTGAATGTGCATTTACGGTCTATGATCATAAATCATCATTAGCGGAGTATCAACAAAGAGAAAGTGTTTGACTAAATCTGTCACTATCATTTATAATTCGGGTAATTATTCTACCCAGAAATCCTCACATTTGTCTGAGTAGCTTGGGCCTGCTCTTCTGCTTTTTGCTGTGCGAGCGCTTGCAAGCGCGTTAACGTGGACGTGTGTTGTATTTGTTAGAGCTTGAGAGATGTGTCTGTCCCCGCTTGGCTTTGAACTGCTCCCACCACTGAGCTGAAGGGTCAGCCGTGTGCAGGAGTGCTCGGGGGCCATGGATACTGAGGCCACTGCATCCGAGACCTGTGATTGAAAATGCCTGTACTTTGTAGTTTGCAGGTGAGGTGGCTCAGGGTGGGAGGAACCTTTGAAAACGGTCTTGGCAGTTGATTTGCACCTATAGAGAATATTGCATCCCTTGGCTGGAGGGTCTCTGTACTGTGGTGAAGGTCAACAGTGAGGCTGGGCAGTGAAAGGAAAATATCAGGCTGACAAGCAATAATAGTGTCACCTCTGACACTTTTATAGATGCAGAACTTAAGTTTGAGGGTTAAGGTAAATATCAAGAGATTTCTGTGTATGTGTGAAATATATAGCTTTAACATGTCTGAATGGCAGAGCAGTGAGAATTTTAAAATGCCAAACTCCATGTGCATTTGACAATTTTAAAGCTAACCTAGTGTAGTTAGTAGGTGTCTCGTGTCATGGGATTTCCTCAAGAGGCTGTAATTATCACATTGGACAAATTGGCTTTCACTGTTATGTAGTACTGTTATGAGTACAGTGCTTCCACATGAGTAGGCCTGCTTGTTATTGCATTAAGCCAGTATGCACAAGTCCTTAAGTAAAAACTAAAATATTGGAAATATTTTGTTTCCGATTCCGGTTTTGCTTAACAATTGCAGTCCTTAACAGTTTTTAAATTCGATTCTTTGAGGGGGTCAAAACAGTCACATGCCTATTTCGCAGAAGAAAAAACGTGTTTATGAAAACCATTAAGCCAATGTTTATCATATTTACAATTCAGTTCTTAAGGTTTATGGAACCTGTAAACTAAATGCATAAAGTTTAATTTGATAGTTATTAAATAATATGATTCAATACTAATCCGTTCATAATTGTTTTTCACTCACAAGTTAGTTCTGATTGGTGCAATTTGAGATGTTACAATTTCTCCTGGTCTCCCCTACTGTGACACTGAAATCTGCTGAAGTGACACAGACAGGGTCTGTATAGTCTTATTTTATTTTATCTCTATAAAGTTGTTTGGCCTTACAGTCACCAACCCTGTGTTTTCTCACAGTTGTAATACACATGTCTGATGCCCCTGTGTCTAGCATTTGACAGACAGTAGGGTGCCACTTTGACGGTCAATATAAACATCATACAAGTTGAAACGCTAAATAAATAGACGCTGCTTCACCAACATCAAATAGCTGTTGTGGAGCAGAGAAAAAAACCTGCAGTTCATGGATCACAACGTCCTGTGCTCGCAACTCTTACAAAACAAAAAACAAATGTACCGCTATTGTGGCGCGCCATCCTGTCCAGAGAGAGCACCAATGTACGTGTTTAGGAACAGATAAGCAGAACCCTAATTCTCTTTTTTCCCCAACCCTACTTTCCCTTGCCAGCAGCTCTTTGAGGCACTGGCTTTATGCTGAATGTTAAAGTGAGCATGCTAACATGATGTTTCAAATGTATAATTTTTATCATGTTTACAGCTAAGCCTGATGGCAATCTCATTTAGCAGGCATTAGGTCTTAATCCACTCTAAATGAATATTTTGACCTCCTGGTGGTGCGAGAGGAAAGTTCACGTTCAAGTAACTAGATCCATCCTTTGGGCAACATGAAAAACATTCTCCTGTCATTTTGAACTGGTTTAGTAGTTTATGCTGTACTAGTTTTACCACTTCCTATCATCTTGATGAAGCAATTCACTGTTGTTAGAGCCGACACGGTGAACTGGTTTACTGGGTTAATTGGTTTGTCAGAATCATATGACAAGTAGAAGGGCCATAGTGATTCATCAAGCCTACAATTAAATTATCCACCTGGTAGCCATGGTTACCACTGCCTTCTACACTGCAGTAATTGATCAGTTACCACCGCCTCTTTTTCAGTGACTTTCCCTGACACAGACTGTAAGTATAATTAATGAAGCAGACATGAATGACTTAATGAAGTGGAGAACAGAGTTCTGTACTGAGGGTGTTGGTTGAGCGAAGCTGTTGGAAATGTTTCATCTGTTATATCAGACAGCGAATAATAATCTGTTAACAGCACTTTGCTACAGTACAAGCTGCTCTCTGTCTATCAACAAGCCCATGCAGAAATGATACCAGTACTGTGTGGCAGGATTTTCTTATCAAGCCTCTAATCTCCTTACAGAGTTTCATTAGTATGTATGTTAATGCTTAGTGTCATTGTGGAGCCTCTTGTCCACAGTCCGTTACAGGGATGACAGAGAGAGAGTATAGTGTCACACACACAGCTTTATTCGCACACAGGTAAGTTGATATTACAGGCACCGCTGACAGGTCGTTCTCATGTCCGTCGCTCTCCTGTCCGCTGCTCTCCAGCCTGCGCTGCTTCGTCGCTGAAGAAGCGTCTCCGTCTCCTCTGGAACCCAGCCTACTGCAAGAGAACAGAACCAGGCCATCACCATGCATTTATTATGTGACTGATTACCTGATTCCGTTCACCTGTCTGGCCTCCAGCTGGGACACTCCTATCTCTCCCCAGCAGCCGGCGCCCTAACCACACCCCACTGCCACAGTCATATTATAGTCAACCTCAAGCTGTAGCATTTTTGTTTTTGCCATTTATGGACAGCGGAACAAGATGGAAACACAACTCTAACATGTGTATCGCAGTCTGTCTCTCTGTCCCTATTCCCCAGGCCCCTCAACTTTCCTTCTATCCACCAGATGCACTTGGGGTATATCCCAAGTCTCTTATTTGATATTTCCTCGCTCCTCGCTCGAACCGGAAGTCGTTGTGGTGTGCCATCTTGAAGCTCTCATTTTCTGCTCGGAGAAGTGAGCAGTGATCTCTAAGGAGCCAGGATACATGAGAGAAAATTTCCCCTGAAAACCTAATAAAGAGTTAAAAAGACATTATACTAATATCCTGGGTTATTTAATAATGAATTTAGAATATTAATACGTATGCTGGTGTATATGAAAATTAGCATATACAACGTATTTGAACGTATACAGAGCCTATTGATAGCATATCACTTACTTATACAAAACGTATCGGAGCATATGGCCAACATATTCGATGAATGGCCAACAGATGTGCATTCTTTGAACATGCTCAACTTTTCACGGCCTCAGCGTTCAACAACCTACCCCAGCGTATTGCTGATATTTCATATATGCCGGCATACGGAACTGTGCCGGCATACGGAACTGTGTGACAGGGCCAATACGCTAGGAATACGTTATGCATATAGGCATTCGCCGAATTGGTTGGCCATACGCTCTAATACGTTTTGTATAAGTAAGTGATACGCTGTCAATAGGCTCTGTATACGTTCATATACGTTGTATATGCTGATTTTCATATACACCAGTGTACGTTTCTGCCATACAGAACTGTGTTACAGGGCCTTAAGCAGGACACAGTACACATTATAAAGAAATACTGCAGGTGTTAGTTAGGCAGGTAACAGGCTGCTGCTGCTCTGGCACTGATAACTGTGTGTCTTTATTAGTATTAGCACAATGCACAAGTGTACCGCCACAAATCCCATGAAAAGTCTCTACAGCTGTCAAAGCTGACTGACAGCTGGATGCAATTTACAGACATGGACATTCCCTTGTTTCTTCGTCACCTGACTGCCACACCTAGCTACTCACCTGTTCTCACTTCCCCCATCTGCTCTGCCTGGCTTGACCCGCCCACCTGCCTCTCATTCTCTCATCAGTTTCTCTCTGCATATACCGGTCCACTTCCTTTGTTCGCTTGTCAGATCGTTGTCGTTCTTATGCTGCTTTTGTTGCCTGTTACGTGCCTTATTTGGACTCTTGATGCCTATAAGCCATACAACAAATCACTGAAATCATCCTGCTGCTTCCTTTGTCTGCATGTGGGTCCTTCCCTTGTTGCCACTCACAGACACCACAGTATCATCTTTTAGAGGTGTTGTGGTGGGCATGTTAAACACATTCAGGAGACACAGAGCAACATTTGGAGTTGTATTAGGGCCACCTGGCTTACATTCACTGTACTTTAACTTTGTTTTTTGCTTGTAACCCTGAGAAGGATATGTAGCTGTAGTTTAGCTGCTCGATGCTCCACTATGTTCACCAGTTGGTAGTCAATCTGGTCTATCTGCTGTTTAGTGCTGGGCAGGTAGTGCACAGAGCTGAAAAACGCCTGCTTGCTGCTACTGTAGACAAAGTTGAGAGCAGTGATACCAAAATAGTACATTTGTGGGCCCTAAAACCAAAACAACTTTTACATTACACATAGTCATCTGACCCATTATCATTTTAAATATATTGAGTGCAGGGCTAAAAATAGTGAAGCAAAACCAAGGAGTGGGAATGCATATAAAGTGACTAGAGTCAAACAAATGTAGCCTACTTTCTGTGGCGTGAACTGAGTCTGAGTTAATTTTTAACTTGAGCAAAATAAATCTGCCTCTCTGAACTGTCTTTATAACACACACACACACACACACACACACACACACACACACACACACACACACACACACACACACACACACACACACACCGAAAGCTGAAAACAATACCGGCGTTGCTGTCGTGGCTGAAAAACTTAATTAAACATGTGCAAATAGTAAAGGACACAGAAAAAATTAGGGACATTCGTAACTCATTTCCATCTTCTGTAAAGCTTAGACCATTTCTGCAAATTGTTGAATGGCTTGTGTTTTGTCTATAGGTGTGTATTTTCTGAAGTTTCAGCTTCCATGGGCAGGGTGCCTCTCGCCTCATGTGTGCTGTGTGCTGGGATGTGTTTATCACCTGTGCATGTGAATGGTTAGCTTGTTCCTACTGTAGTTCTGGACCTTGTTTTTCTGACTTTCATTGAATGGAATAAGGATTGAGAAGTTGTTTTCAGGTTAGTCTCATTTTATTCACAGAGTGTAACGATCTGCTTGTTCTTTGGTGTCCTGTTTTATGTTGAAGTGTTCACTCCCCCTTGTTATATGTCTAGTTCTACTTCCTGTCTGTGTCTTTAACCTCCCCTCCTGTGTGTTCCTCCTGTGTCCATTTACTCTGCCCTTGTGTTTTTGCCTTTCTCCCCCAGCTGTGTCTTGTTCCCTCGTTTGGTGTCTGTGTATTTATCCCTCTCTGCCCCAGTGTGTTTTGTCGGATTGATAGATATGGAAACAAGGCTAAGTATTCCCAGAGCCAAGGTTTAAAGTCGCACTGTTGGAAGTGCTCAGACACATGAATGGGAATCTTCATCTTTACATTACATTACAGTTCATTTAGCTGACACTTTTGTCCAAAGCGACTTACAATAAGTGCAAACAATCATGAGGATACAACTACGAACAGCAAGAATCTTGTAAATTCATTAGCTTCTATCTTCTTCTTGCACGTGTGTGTGCAACATGTTATCTTTGAGTGCTGTAGAACATGCCTTCAAGTAATTTAAATATGAAAGTAGCTAATGGATGCAGGAATCTGAATTGACTTGTGATGTAACATACATTCACGTGAAGACCATGGATGGAAATATAGGGCAAAAAGCTTTAACAGTGTATAGGTCCTATAGGAATGTTTCACTGTGTAGTTCTGGAAGTCCACAGTGATGCATGACAGATTAACCTAGGGCAAAACAAAAACAAATACTACCTCTATTGTAGATGTTATGTAGAGGCAGCAAATGCAGCTAAAATTAAATTTATATACATATAAACATAAATCATTTAAAATACTTGTCTCTGAGTCCGGCCAGAAGTTTACACAGTTATAAACTCCCTTGATTAGCTACTGAAACTAACCATATGGGGATCTACTTCTAGGGCAAAGTAGTTGCAAAGAGAAGATGTTTTGTACCTACAAATTGAAAAATAACCTATAGTCAGAATGGTCAAATTATGAGAATAAGATCCACATTTTAAATGACAAATATCCTTTAGGTACAGTACACACAGCAGACCAGGAAACCAATCAGTACTCCACTGTAGAATAATAGCGCAGGTTTTCTGTTTGTCAGTTAGCACAATACATCCAAAGCTAATTGATTATAAATGTATCTACATAGCAAATGGCAATCAGCCATACTAGGATTACTTATTTTAAGATCCAAAGGACAGACGGCAGCCTTTAAAATCGAATCTTGATTCAAATATGAGCTCCAAATTGAAGACTGCTTTATGAATGTGAAATTGTGGAGAGAAGGGATGCTGGGTCAGTTCCCTGGATCCTGTTTCCATTAGTGAAGTGCTGCCAACTAGGCAATTCTCCAAAGCCGAAGTAGCGAAAGAAACTTTGGGGCAAACAGCTGGGACCTAACCCGGCTTCTGACGTTCCTCAAGTGGAATCCCCAAAAAGAATATGATCTATTTACACAAGATCGATGTCTAGCTAGATTTTAGCTTTTAATTTGCAATTACTTAGAATACTAGACTGCTGAGGAATACGTGGGCATTCCCATTTCTGTTTAGAGACATTCAAATCTAAAAGACTTTCTCATATATTCCTCAAAATGAGTACATTGCTGTATCTCATAATTTCAGGAGTCTTAATTAGAAAGTCTGAAGAGTGTCTTATTAAAAGGGTTATATTTAATATTCAAATATCTTTATTTATCAGATGTATAACAAACAAGTCCTCCAAGTTAATTGACAAATTATGTCATTTGTGACGGCCCTTTAGAACAACATACAGAAGTGCCATCCAAACTCAATCACTTTGGTAAAATATGCTATGGTTAAGATTTGTTTGGTTTTAGGCACAAAGCAAACTTAGTTTTAGGGAAAGATCATGTTTCAGTTAAAATATCCACTAATGAACTATCCTGGTCATGGCTTACAGAAACCAGGTTGACAGTTGGTTCAAAACAAGCAGTTTCCTATCTTTAAATCCAATGTTTGAGTGGAAAACTTTTTACGTGGACTTTATAATGTCACTTGGCTTCCTCCTTTACGGTCATGATTACTAAGGCTGCTACAGGGCTTTGTCACTTCTACATATACAGATGCCGTTTTGTAGCACTGTCTGTAACGATTGATGATGCTGTTCTTCCTGGGAAGAAAGTCTAATATATATTGTACACAATGGTTTCACCAACCCATTTATAGTAAATACTATCGGCAAAAATGCCCCCCAAAAGCATTTTCAATGAACACAGAAGTGTCTGTAGCAGCTTAGCCTTGACTCTGTTTGTTCTATGTTTAGAGAATAATGGCCTGGAATGTGGCAGAGGTCCTGGTGACCATCTTAGATTCTGCCATATTTGTAGTCTTCCCTTTGTTTGTTCCGTAGGCCATGTGCCTTAGTAGACATTTTGTCCTTTTGTCTCACACACCCTTAAATATATATTCCCTTTTCAATGCTTATTTATATATTTGATTTAGGGTTACATTTATTATCCTTTTTTAATAAATTCTTTATGGAATATATATTCTGGTTTGTTTTATGTTGTACAAGTTTTATTACTGCTAAACTCTACTATATAACTAGCGAATGCTATGGTATTTTTGTTACGGGTTGTTCATTTAACTATTCGCATAATAATTAACATAATCTGGTGACCATGTAATGGTGATAATCATATTTTTGGTTAAATGTGTGTTAAAAAAGGAGGTGTGCAATTGATATTTATTTGTAATTATTGAAATTTAATTCAGATATTGAAATGGATGTTTGTTTTGAAGCTCTAATTGAGCTTGTTTATGCACACCGCAACATCGGTATTCATTTGGAGTTTCTGTCTACTTGATAAATCAAAGTCCAATATTCACTATATACATATCTGGCTCTTTTCCTAAATGCTTCACAATATTTATAATATAGCCACTAACTCTTTTCTGTCTGTGCTGGGTACATAGTGTAGGTTTATCAGAGTTTGATTGCCAAAAACAGCTGCCTGCTGGAAGGTTGATGAGAGAAGAGATTGAACACCAAAACAATGAGCTGAAAGACACTGAAATGCTCCGTAGATGTGAGTGGAACTGCAGAGTTTGTGATAATTGTCTGACATTTTGTTTTAACGAAGCACCTGTCATTTAATATATAAAAGTATACATTTGTGCAGCTTTAAAGATAGTAATTCTACACATACGTATGTTTAGAGGTCTCAGGGAGTATTACATTTTTAACGCAGCGAAAATGTGGTTGATGAAAGGCTAAACATCTACAATTTTGGATTGAAGCAGAATGTTGGAATTTACGAAATGATTACATCTTTATTTTTTCAATATATGATGACAGATGTGTGTTTGTGTGTTTAGGAGAGAGGGAGATATTGAGAGAGAGAGGGGACGAGAAAGAAGGGGATTATTGCATGCAATGTCTCTGTGAGTCTTTAATAATTTGAATATCAATGTTATGAATAATGCTTCAAACTATTCCATAGACTAAAGTCCTAATTAAAGACAAGATAGCATAATAATGTTAAACGGAACATGATGCTGTGATATTGTTGCACCCAGCACAGACAGACTTTAAAAAGGGAGCAGTTGTTTTAATAGGAGACATTGCTGTTTAATAGATTTTAATGTTGAAATATTTCAAATGAAGTGTTCACACTCACACTAAACCACGCCTCCACGCTACAGGCGATCTCAAATAACCAGGAGTGGATGGTATGAAAACATGTGTTTAGAGGTCTCGGGGAGCACGACTGCATATGTGTAAAATGTTGTATAAAAGCCTGTCTGCAGAGAAAGCAATGTGAAGACTGAATTTCCTCAAGGGATTACATGGTTGGGTCTGAAGACTACAAATTGAAAAATAAAAAATAATCTGGAGGTGTTGAGTAAGAAAGAAGTGGGTTTATCAGACCTGCTGCTCGTTTCTCCTGCAGGTTAGAGGCTCCAGGCTAAAACTAGCATAACACATCACAATCATTGTTGGTAATGTAGGCACCAGATTTTGACAAGGAAGAAGAATGTGTTGGGGATAAAGTCACTATCTATCGTTCTGCTGCATCAATTTTTTCAATCAGAGAATTCCTTTTTACTCAACTGATAAGATAACATGCACTTCACTAGTAAAAGCCTTTGAAATCCTACATTGTCCTTTTCAGGGTTTTAGGATGTCCTTTTTTGGCAAAAGTAAACTTGGTAACATTGCTTTAGAGTCCTGTTGCTCTTGAACATTTGAGGCTAGAAATCTGATTACTAAATCTATCAAGCTGTCCAATCTCAGTGATTGGAGAAGCCACTACAGATAACTTGGCAAGACCACAGAGATAAAATCAAGTAATGGATGCCGACCTGTTGGACTCAGTGGGAGAGGAAGTGCAAAGACAATCAAATGTGCTGCGTTAATGTGCCCTCGGTGGAGCTCTTCACCACAGATAAATACTTTCTGATCCCTCTCCATGGTGATGACATGTTGCTGGTTGCTAGTAGCTTATCACGAAGTTCCCCATCTGTGCTCTCAGCACTCTAATGTAGAGTGTGACAAGAAGTGGTCGAGATGACTGCTGTTTTTAGTGATGAGTATGAGTATGTACATAGTATTTATTACATTTACGATATTTCACTCATTATTGCGGGTGCTGGCCTAATTATATAGATCAAAGGATAGGATCAATTTTATGTTTTGCCATTTCGCAGTGCGTTTGAGATTGGTGGACAGACTAGAACCAAGGCATCAAGGGATTACTCTCACACAGAAACATGGATAAATATTCACAAAAGGACATTCAGCATTGGAGTATCAGTATTGGAGTTATGTATTTATTTTCTTAGTGTCCAAAAAAATACTGCCGTTAAGGCTAGATATCGACCTGCAGCCTACAATATAGTAGGTTCTAGGCAATATTACTAGTTTGCTTTGTAAAGCAAATTGGTCCATTTGGATGGGAGACAGCAGCAGTAATTAAATCAATGCACATAAAATAAAATATATTGTCACGGGACATCAAAAGGGTTTCTGATCCTGCTCTGATATATTTTATTTATTCCCATAATTTCTAGTAACTTCAAACAAATTCATTATTGATGTGCTTGTGAACACAGACAATGAAATTACATATGACCCAGTTGTCCTTGTCCTAGATATTATAGAGACAGAGGGGAGGTTACCATTTGTAATGGGTATAAACATTTTTGCCTTTAACCATGGTTGGACAACAGTTCACAGATTTGAACCTTCGACCCACCTTTAACAATAATCTTTTTTCCCTCACCCAGTTTCAAATTAGTAATGTCTCAGCACTCAGTAAATTAGTTTTTCAAATTGAATCCTCTACCTGTGTTTTTAGGCAGTATCCCAACTTAGTTCTTAAAAAGGTCTTCCCCACTGTTGATGCTTTTATTTTATTGATTATTAACGGTTTTCTGAATTCTTTCATCTTTCCAGGTGGTATCAAACATGCAATTATTGAACTGCTACTAAAAAAACCATATCTGGATCCCCAATAACTCAGTTATTACATATCAATTTCTAAATGATCATTTGTAGCTAAGGTGCTGGACAAAGTCATTTCAACCAAATTAAATACTGACTTTAATAGCCGTCAGTCAGGTTAAAGCTCACAATAGCACAGACTACCCTTGTGAAGGTCTCTAACTACTTTCTTTTAACAGCTGACAGAGGTGACTGTGCTTTTAGATTTGAGTGCTGCGTTCTACACAATCTATCACACTGTTCTCCTGCACCGTCTAGAAACATGAGTGGTTCTAAAGGAAACGGCTCTACAATTGCTACATTCTTACCTCTTAAAACAATGCTTGATACTCTGTTGTTCATTATAATTGTCGGGTTCCTCAAATGGATGGTAAACGGACGGCATTTATGTGGTGCTTTTCTTTGCTGCCACTCAAAGTGCTTTTACAAGACAAGTCAGAATTCACTCATTCACACACACATTCATACAGAGGCAAAGGCTTCCATACAAGGGGCCACCTGCTCATTAGGAGTAATAAACATTCACACACTATTTGCAATGCCATCGGAAGTAATTTGGGGTTCAGCATCTTGCCCAAGGACACTTCAACATGTTGACCTCAGGGGGCGGGGATCACACCACTTTGTGAGCCACAACCGCCCCACTGTGGACATTCTTGGGCTGTTGTTATCTATATACATGCTTCCTCTCAGCCAGATTATTCAAAACCACAATGTCGCCGACCATTTTTATTATTATGTCCCTCTCCAGTCCAGTAACTTCAGCCGCTTAGATAGCCTCCTTGCCAGCCTCAATGATGTCAAATGCTGGATGTCGCAAAACTTTAAAAAAATGTAATGGTGATAAAACAGATCATAGCTATTGGTCCAACAAGCTCTACCAGCTTGGTTCCCTTAATCAGAATATGAAGCAAGCTGCTATAATTGGCGTAATACTCTCTGTTTTGATGCTTATTAAAATACTGTTGTTCAGTCATGCAAAAAACAAATCTCTATTTACATAATGTGATACATTCCTTTATTTTTGCTACTACTGTAATGCACTTCATGTTGGTATCAGGCTTTCATCGACTCCAACTGGTGCAGAACGCTGCAGCACACATTTTAACTGGCACTTTATATCCTCCTGTACTCCTGTGCTAACCACTGGTTGCCTGTTATGTAGCATATTAATTGTACAATGTTACTGATCACTTAAATAATTAATGGCCTTGTTCCAAATCATATCAAGGATTTATTGACCACCTATGTGCCTTGGCGTCCATCTTAGATCGATGGATGACAGGGCCTTTTCTCTTTGAGCCCCAAACAGGCTGCATCATTAGCATCATGTGGAAATTGTATTTTATAGGAAAGCATTAATGAATATTGAATATTTTGCTAGGTTTTATCATCCCTATTACCATTGTCTATATGTTTTCTTTTACTATTTTTAATCCCCAGTGTTTTTATGTTTTGTCTGTTTGTTTTTATTTGTATTGTTGTTATTGATTTTCATCTGCTGTTTATTTGTCTGTAAAGCACTTTGTAACTTTGTTAAGAAAAGTGCTATATAAATAAAATATATTATATGCATATGTGTTAAATGGTGTGCACCTATAGTGTTTATAGGTTGTATTCACTAAAAGCATCCATACGACTAAATGTCTTCTTTTGTCTATCAAAGCCAACAGCTGGTAATGAGAGGAGTAGACTCAGACATTTTGAGCATCTGTTCAGTCCCCTCCTGCTCTCTGATCATCTATACTGTCTTATAATATGTCATATTTTTCTGTTCCTGATGACACGCAAGAATAAAATAGGGATTTGATGCAGGTCATAATGATAACTGCTAACAAGCAGCTTGTTTCACAAAGGTAATTTTCAAGCACTGCTTACACACAGATCACAAATGGCAGCAATGTTACAAATTTGACTAAAGTCAGTTAGAGGCCACAGAAAGTTGACTTATTTTCTTCACTGGAACCAGCAACCAATTGTGTCTGAGGAGATTTACCAGGTTTTCCAAAAGCAGTGTTTCTAATCCACATTAAGACACAAGACCAATTTTTACACATTAATGCTACAGAGGGCTAAGCATAGACTAAAACTTGTTTTCAAACGTAAGCACTGCAAAACCTCTTTGAGAGGAGATTGAGGTTCAGGGATAGGTCAACAAAGTCTGTGAGTTTCACATTCAGCATTCAGTTAAGGTTTCTTTTAACCATGACCACAATCTTTCACTTTCACTTTATAGTGCTGTTGCCTAGCTTTAACGTGGTAGATTTTCTTTTAACCATAACTACGATTGTTTCCTAACCTTACCAATTAGGTTAAATAACCCTAACCAAGTAATTTGTCTGTAAACTAACCAAACCTTAAGCATAGCAGTGTAAGATCAGAAAATGTCTGTAATGTTACTGTTACAGCTATTCAACCAGTCAACAAGCAGCACTGAAGAAGCATTCTGGTCCTTTTAGTATGAACCTGTTATCTGTTGTGCAGATGCCACGAGAGAGAGAGTATTGAAAGGAGATTGATGTGCTGCTGATAGTGAGGAACATTTATTTTTGCTGCGACCATGAATGATGAACCTCACCCTCAAAGTATTTTCATGTAGTTTCTGAGTTTATTTGTTAAACTAAATAAACTGAAACCAATGGCAAGCTCAGAGCACTGTTGGCAATATTAGAAGAGTACAAATATGGAAAGCAAGTTGAGTTTGCCAGTGTTCAGGGAAGAACTGCATCCATTCTTGTTTTGGCAACTGGAGGCCTTCGGGTGTTAGTAACCATAAGGCATCGTGGTAATTAAACCGTCTTGACCAAACAACAAATAATTTAACTAGTATTACCTGTGCAGTGACTGTATTGTATGTAACAATTTTGGAAGACAGAGACAGATGTCCTGTATATTTGGACATCCAATAATAAATTGCCGATATGGGTGGTTTTGGAAGGCAATGAAAGATTACATATTTTGGCATTTAATTTTAAGGACTTGTTGAATTCAAGCAAACCAGAGAGGGTAAGAGAAAGAAGGAGATTCTGAATTAACCTCAGAAAATCTTGACATACAAAACACAGCACAATAGGAAAAAGCTGGATAAACAGTGAAAATGACTCAGAAAACCAAACACTGTCATGATAATGATGATAGTGGCAGCGGAGCCTGTAGGAGGTGAATTTCTGGTGGACTGGGAGAAACAGTGGGATCAAGCTAATAAGATCACTGAACAGGAAGAAATAAGAGGATCAATAGGTGTTATTCAGGGAAGATGGAAAAGAGTGTGGCAAACGGCACAGAGGTGCTGCATGTCTATACTCTTTGATTCTTTATAATGAGAAGCTTACAGAGATAGGCTAGCAGGTAGGATTAAGCCGTCTCAAGTTTATGACTTATAGTATCAGCACTCAGTCTTGCATCGGGGCTTGAATTTTAAAAACATTTTCCTGGAAAGTAAAGGAGGTAATCTCATTAAAATACAGTCCGTCACACACATTTCAGTCTCTTCAGTGGCAACCGTAAACCCTATTTGTACAGGATTAGTGTTACCTGTAAACATCAGGCAGTTTGTCAAATTCTGAAGGCCATCTGTGATTCTCATCTGGATCTGTCAGATGGCTGTATATTTGAACTATGAGCCCTTTCATATTTCCAACAGATGCAGAGGTCACTCATTTTTGTAGTGTAGTGTAATCTACACACTGGTGAGCATCAGGAGCATCTGGGTCACACTATTTTTATACATTGACGCATTTTACACAAAGTACCTTCAAAATAAATATTGTTTTTCCACATATGTTCTGAATGCGTCCATAGTTTGCTGTCAATCTGCATATAATAGTCATGTTCCTTATGACTAAAAAGAGTCATTTTTAGTTGGAACCCCTTCCTGCATTTTGCTAGTAATGCAGTGAGGGGAAATATAAAGCATTATCTGTTACTTTGAAATGTTTCCCTGTAACAGTTACAGGGACATGATGCTGTTGTGAATAACTAACATCCTGTTGATTCTTATGAAGTCAGATAGGTTAGTTATATAGTTGGACTGCATTTGGATATTCTAACTTGTTCTTTGGTGTCCTGCTTTATGTTGAAGTGGTACTTCCTATCTGTGTCTTTACCCTCCCTTTCTGATTGTTAATGTGTTCCTCCTGTGTACATTTACTCTGCCCTTGTGTTTCTGCCTTTCTACCCAGCTGTGTCTTGTTCCCTCATTTAGCGTCTGTGTATATATCCCTGTCTGTCTCAGTGTTCTTTGTCGGATTGTCATTCGTGTCCTGCTCGTGTCCTGCTCGTGTCCTGCTCGTGTCCTGCTCGTGTCCTGCTCGTGTCCTGCTCGTGTCCTGCTCGTGTCCTGCTCGTGTCCTGCTCGTGTCCTGCTCGTGTCCTGCTCGTGTCCTGCTCGTGTCCTGCTCGTGTCCTGCTCGTGTCCTGCTCGTGTCCTGCTCGGTTTGTACTTTTTTAGCTTCGGCTTTTGTTTTCAATAAAGCTAGTTTTTGGTTAACATCATTGTCAAGTGAACTGCATTTGGGTCCTCACCTTCACCACACCGTGACACTAAGGAAATATTAAATACTATGAACAACATTGGTAATTGCTCAGAATGAAACACTGGGTCCAAATTGGTGCAACACATTTAATTACAGAGGATACCTCTGCCAAGCATTAATGACAATAGTCAGCAACACTGTTCTTCATCTGCTGTTAAACTCAATGTAAAGTAAACTCCAGGGATATGCTTCATTATTTTTTTTTAAAATAAAGAAGCTTGTAGGAAAAGTCTGAATGCGACATCATGTCTTTCTAACTTGAGTTACGATTGTTTTGTCAAACTACTGCTCACACAGTCAATAATAATTATCCAAATGCAAATATGTTGTATAAGCAGCCTCCATCTTTCTATAAAGCTACATATCGTGTATAGAAAGTGACGTAATACTGTAAGTAGTTATTTGTGGTATTGTGAAAGGCCACGGTCTAAGAGTGTGTTCTGCACTGTGTGTTCCAGGATCTGGATTATTATGATCAATTCAGGGAAAGTAATAATTGCTGTCAGATTCTTTCAATGCCTTTTTTATATGTGAGGGATCAGCTATAGCATAAAGCAGACCTCAGTATAACGGGAAGATGCACACACCTGAAGGATTCTTTCTGTAGTTGCTTTGCTGTTCTGTTTGACGCTATACTCAACTAATGAAGTCGATAATTTATTAGCTTTTTCCCTGGCAGCAGTGTCTATTATTTCATCTCTCTGCATTGAGTTCACCACCTCAACATTAATATTGTTGCCGTAGAGCAATCGGAGAGGAAATAAATACTGCACTAATATACAACAACAATTTATAGAGCCATCTGCACTTATATTTATAGGGGTCTCTTTCTGAATCTGTCCAAACATCTCCTGTAATTCAGCAAACACATAATCCACCAAAGAGCATGTGTTAAAGAATATTTTAATTCTATCCAGGTATTCACCCCTCTTCTCATAGGTCACGGTCATTGTTTCTTATTAAAGTGAAATAGACAGAAGTGAAAAGCAGTCCAGTGAGAGTGACTTTGTTTTCACTATCACCACTTCACACAACACAGCTCTTTCTACAGCTACTATGGTGGCATCCTGATTTTAGCATATTTTCCCTCATCAGCTTCTCTCAGAACTTCATCTGAATTTATTATCATTTTGATTTGAAAGGCTCTCGCTGTGTCCTGTACTGCAGTACCGCTCTCTGCCTGAACGGTTACTGAATAAGATGTAAGTTAGTGTAGAAATGCAGGAAATGTTTTTCTTTTTTATGGGGTACGACCACCCCTAAGTTTGCTTTTAACACTGAACCAGGCGCCTCATCGTGAGGAGGATATATCTTTCTTATCTTTTGAGTTGAGGAAACAGTTGTGTTTTATCTGGAGGATATATCAAAAATGCTACCCAAGAAACATTAATTATCAAAAGAGAAGGTGTTCATAAGCCCAGAGAGACGTCCAGTGGGTTAAAATGTCCGGCCCGGAGGCATTTCCCCAAGATGTTATCTGGGGGGTAAATTCAAACATAAAATCTCAATCTAATGCTCAACAATACCAACAAGTCATCCCAACTTACGGGTCATTTCTGATCTGCCACCACTATGGTTGAAGGAATAGTTAAATATTTTGTGAAACAACAGATATTTTGATAAGATAAGAAGATCGCTAACAATCTCATGTTTTAAGTACATGAATAGTACAGGGCTGGGGGATGATTTGCCCAGATCAACACAGACTGAAAGCAGAGGAATATCTTGTTTTAAAAACATTACACCTACTAGTTAATTAACACGTGTCTTGTTTGTTTAATTCATATACAAATAGAAATGTAAAATTTTCAAGTCATGGTTTTTCAGTGGGTTACGTGGTCGAACTCTCTTTTGGCGAACAACAGCCAGATGCAGTGAACTATAAGCGCAGTAAAGTTACCATGTGTGATCCCATCATGCCTGGCCAGAGACCCATACTTAAGCCATATGCAGCATCTAGCTCCGTACGAAAAGAAGGAAAAGGGGAGAGGGGAAGAAGAGGGCACACTGCTACTAGATCGAGGGATCAACCAGAACACCGGCCTCTGGAAGCAACAAACCAGCAGCAGCTGCTGGTGGAGTTATAGCACCCATCAAACTTTGCAATCATCATATGCATGAATGGGACACTTTTGAGCCACTGTTGGGGCAGTCAGAAAAATTGAAGTTGATGAATAAGTAAAGTAGACAAAGTTGCTCATCCCTTCTAGCTAGAATGTTTTAGTCAGAACTGTCTGTCCCAATCAGAAGTACACGTAGGCGGGACATCGGTCCTGCTAATAGATTCGACATGGAATGTATACATCCACCACGGAAATTAGTCCTTAAATAAAAGATTTTTGTACAAGCTAAATCTTAATTACTGTGAGTTAAAATGCAGACAATGGGGGTTCAAAGCACTGCATTTTAAGGTTTAATTTAGTGTGTGAAAATGTGAACAATTTGGCAAAATGTTACAAAAGCTAAAATATGGCTGCATGCTTTGGGAAATGACTAGCACCAACAGAAGTTGTACGCATATAGTAGTTATAGGCTTAAACTCGCAAACCGCTGGAATGGTCCTCAGGGAAAAATCATAACAATAGTAACAAGCAAGACAAACAATTTGATCACAATAAAACAACACATTAACAATGATACCAGTAAAGTTACCTTGAATAAAAAGCCAAATTAAAAATAAAGTGTATTTTTAGTCCAGAGGAGTTTGCTGCCCTGAGATCCAAGGGGAGAGTATTCCACAGTTTAGGGCGATACAAACTGAGAGCAGTCTCACCAGATTTCTTGAAGGACACTTTAGGAACTTCTAAAAAAAAAAAGGCAGTGGAATTTCTGAGAGTTCTTTTTGGGACATAACATGAAAGGCAGTTGCTAATATATTAAGAAATGGATATATTTGACAGGATGCTTTCACTGCACAGTTGCTGTAGACAAGAAGTAAGGCTGACTGGCACAGTAGATGAGACATGTTTCTCAATACAAAACTCATTATGAGGTTAGAATCCACTACTTGATTTGAAGAAAATTATAATAATGTTGCATCTGAATCTTTACACAAATGAGCAATGCGCTTTCCTGATTTAAATGGTATGTCTTTTTAGGAGAATATTAACTGTAAGTTATTATTTTTATTACTATTACTAATATTATTATTATTATTATTATTTTTACCTAAAATAATTCACAGTTAGTGAGCGTGCTTATTTCAGCCCCGATGAGGCTACTGGTTCAACGTCTTTGTGGGTAAGTTTCCTTCACAAACTTGTCACCAAAACATTGCAACAGCAGGACTTGAAGCTCTACCAATTTGAAAAAGACATTTTTATGCCATATTATGGGACCTGAAACAATTGTAAAATATTAATAATGCACGTGCTAATGAGGTGCCATCAGAGCAGCACGTAATATGACGGAAGAAGAGGAAACAGCTCAATATGAAGTTATGAAGTCTTTGTAAAGCAAAGTAGAGATACAACACAACAGAATATAGAGCCAACAGGAGAGGATGATACTGAACACAGACCTGCAGATCCTGAAAATTAGTTGCTGTGCTGAAATATGCCAATAAGAACTCTCAAACAAAATCTAACTCTAAATCCGCAAGCCAATATGAGGATGACTATGATCTGGTAAACAAACATTTGTTTGGCGTTAAGTTTCTTTTCATTATTGTATTTTAATATATTTAATAATTTATTGAGTTTGTAAGTAAAAAATACCCTCTAAATACAATAACATTGGTAAACATCACAAGTTCTCTTAATTCACTCGTACGTGCCACACGAATCTGTTGTCATGACTGGCTCTCGCATGAGGCCCATTCTATTGTATTGTGCAGAAGAGAAGGAGGATAGAGCAGCACTATCCGTATCATAGCTCCTATTTTAAATAAATACTCTTAATACAAGTATTAAAATGCGTTTGTGTGTGTGTGTTTGTTTTATATGTGTCTTTAATGCTTGATCCCTAAATGCTGCTTGGAGTCTTAATATCATCATGAATCACTACAGCCAAGTATCTGATAGGGACACAGTTTATTGTCTATGTTGTAATTTGGCAATGATAAAGCTGACCTAATGACCATATCCTACACATACCTGTGTGATTGTTTAAATGTGTGTGTAGTTTATGTATGCATGTAACAAGATGCAGCCATGCATACTAAATGATCACTTTTTATGTCTGCATGTCACACTCATTGTTTTAGTTCAAATATTGGACTGGTCTAACGAGCAGGCTCCACACTCTATTGATCTGAGGATTAGTGTCTGATGAGAGCACTGAGAGGCAACAATGATGCAACAAGGGGCAACGTGGATGTAGACCTATAATAAAGTACTAACCATAGCATGCAGGCTAAACATTTCATATCATAAAAGGCTTCCTAAGGTAGTCCTTATCTGTAAGTATACTTTTAGCAAGTGAAAATCTTAACTTTATACACTTTTCTCTGAACAAATTGACTGGTAGATTACTTTAGGTTGCATATAATTTTTAATTTAAAATCACTGATACATCAGGCAAGGGTGAGATTGGATTTGTCCTCAGCAAAGGTCAATGCATGTTTATGAATATCCCACTGCCACATCAGCAAATAAGCACACCTCTTTTGCATAATGATCTCCAAATTCAGGTGTATCGATGGGAGTGCAGAAGGCAGTTGAAGGAAAAGCCGGGAAGAACAGACTATGTAACAGAGTGTATGTCAGCAAAGGTGAGAGTTTGGAAATGACTGATAGTTGAGCATCTGTCAGTCAAGATGTGCTGAATCAGGCCCGGGCCGTGTCGATATACGGACTCTAAATGAAGAAGCAAAACAATCAGAAAGTGACATCTACAGCTAACCAGACAAGTAAACCGTCAGTACTGTAACAAGATGACACGTATAGCTCATGTCTCCAATCATGTACAGTTTGACAAAAGGCTTAGCATCACTGGACGTGATTAACATAATTGTAGAACAGCAGTGGTTAGGAAATAGGTTGTGGCTTCAATTAAGCTCGGTATGTGCATTAGACTCTTGAATGCGCTGGGGGAGCTGCACAAGGACCTCTCAGAGTAATTAATAATGCCTGCTATTTCAACACCAACAAAATTGAACATTATCCATCTGCTATAGGGAGTCTGTCCTAAAAAATACTTACAGCTGGGCTTGTCAAGGCTTTGCTACACAACAGATATGCGCACTTCAGTTAATAGGAAGTAAATGCCTACTTTTTCTTTTTTCTTTCAGACCTTTGCTGTTCAATTAAAGTAATATATAAACATAGCCGGTAGTCGGGATTTGAGAGCCAGTCAAGGCAATGTGTATGTATTGACTTGTATTGAGGAATACATTGATGAAGAAGAGCAAGTAGAATAGATAATGTTATGCACCTCCATTGACATCACACTCTGTATATCGAAAGCAAAGTCAATAAAAAAAGAGGCTCTCAATACATGTCCTTTAGTAAGACAGTCAAAAAAGAACATACCGTATATACAGTATATTTAAGACACAAAGCATTTGAAGAGTTTGAAGCAAAGCAATGATTAAATATACAGTTAAGTCTATTCAGCACGGTGGTAGTTTACATCATGTTTAACAATTATTCATAGGAATCAGATCAATGGACTTCAATCAGTGTTACTTACAGGGTATACAAATATTATCATACTAATAACAGGAATAAAACAAACAGCATATCTTAATACATACAGATTTCACACAAGAACATATACATTACCCTTTCAGTTTTAAAGTATATATTTTGTTTTAGAAATACTTAAAATATCATGTATCTGTGGAAACTCCCTTGATATTGTTTGTTTACAGGAAAACAATACAATGCAACACTAAAGCTGCCACAACAGTGATTTACAAATGGATATGACCATAAAGCATAGGTCCTCTCAACTCAATTTCTCCCAGAGAGCGCTACGCTGAAAAAAAGGCCACAATAGTCCCCATCTTTGCTATCCCAGAGTTCAGACTGTGCCGAAATGAGGCTACACTTTTAATAACAAAGTCCATGTCTTCCTTTATCCTCCCTCTCCCGGTGGACTAAGGGGAAAATTGGATTTCACTCTTGTTTTTAAGAGGCTGATATTATCTCTTTTGCGGCGGAAATCATGTTTTAATAATTCAAATGATTTTGAAAATGACCAATTATGCTTCTTTTGCCCGCTATAAATGAGCGCCTGTTCCCCGGTTCTTGGCGTTGTTGAAAGGAGCCTCCCTGGAGAGTTTTGACTTTTAATCATTTAAGAAAGCCCCTCCCCCTTCTTCTTGTCTTTCTGCTTAGTCCCTCTGTGTTAAGCCATTGAAATTATGAAGCTGTCAATTTTTGAAAGATGAAAAGATTCTTGTCTCCTGTTTATGGTTCATGCAGGAAAAAGCAAAATAGGGTACAGTGTTCAGTGAGCAGATTAATGACTATCTGCTACTTCTTAGGCATTTACCAGCATTCCCGTGGAATGCACAATTGCTACCCATTTTTTGGACGTACTCTTGGATAATCTATTTTATGATGTAACCCACAAGTATCTTTGGTCAATGATGTCATATTTACATGATATAAGTTATTTAAACGTGTTTTGAGCATTTTAGCACAAATCTGTAGCTGAGATAAGAATAGAATTGGTCGTAAGTCTGGCCAAAGCGTTTTTAGAAGCGTTTTTTTGACATCTGTCACTTGCTCGTCTCATGGAACAGATTCGCTTTCATTTGATCTAAATAATCAATCCGCACGATGAATCATTGAATAAATACATACAAATTGATACATGAATAATACAAACAGTTGGAAGTTTTCCAATTTCCCAAATGTTACAATGTTATTATGCCATCTACACAGGTAGGTGTGTGGGTTCTTACGCAGATAGAGCTTCCGGTTGTAGATATGGATGGTTTGCAGTTCTATGAATATAGTTGTTGCTTTTGTTCGGGTCTATCACTGTCACTGTTGTAGTATGTCACTGTTCCAGTTGAGTAGCTGGTTCGGCTGTAGGTTGATCACTGTCACTTATCTATCGCTGATGCGTTTGGGTTGTTCACTGGTTCGTTTGGGTCACTCACTGTTCTATTTGGTTTGCTCACTGGTAAGAACTGTTTGCTCTCTCTACCTGTGTCCTATCACCACCTTCATGTCACCTGTGCACCCTTATATACTGAGAGCCTAGTGCATTTAATCACCGCCACCAAGTGTCCAAAATAATATTGCAGGGCTTAAACCAAATAATAAATGCCAACAATAACGCAAAACGGCTTCTACATTAACTATAAGCACTTACCATTAGTAATTAGTAAATCCTTGATTTGTCTTCTCAACATCTACTCCGGTGTGAAGAGCTTGTCGCAGTTGATGCCGTTGTAGAGTTTGCAGTTAAAATTGTACTCACGGGAGATTTCAATCTTTATGACACGTTGCTCATCTAAATGTCTACAATCCAAGACATTGTATTCATCGAGTCAGCCATGAGTGGAATATGTTCATTCATCGCATTCCTTCGATTCACTTTCTTTGTCATGATCCGGGCCGTCCGAGTCAGACTCAGCACAGTACTGCGGTGATATTATCTGAAATTAACTTGGTCCAATTGTCATCAGATGAAGCGCCTCTAACTGGAATTGAATTTAAAATTCCAGGCAACGCCTCCACCTGCAGATTCTGAAGAGAGAGCTGAGACAAAACCTCCACCTACAGCCGCTGTCAGCAACCTGCAACCACCGCCTCCACCTGCAGGTTCTGGCAGACAGCTGAGACAAGACCTCCACCTACAGCCTCTCCCGGCAACCTGCACGGCCAGCTTCTGTCCTATTGCAATGTGGAGACCTCAGTGAGGATTGGAGATACACACACACTATGATCTTTCAGTTAACATGCAAACACATTTATAGCTGCCTGGAAAGATAGTTTAGAGCTGCGCTTCTGTTTATGTTCGGTTTACTCCTTCTTCTTCTTCTTCTTCTTCTTCTTCTTCTTCTTCTTCTTCTTCTTCTTCTTCTCCAGATCCTGTTGGACTTCACAGACTTCAAGATCTACCAGAAGATGATTGAGGGCCATCAGGACACTTTCTTTCTACACAAGCTGTGTACCAGAGATGCTTATTCCTCCTCCCCATCCTGCACGTTCACCACCAACTCCTGCTCCTCTCCCAAACTGAGAGTGACCCTCCCTATCTCAGTTCCACTGGCAGTTTCTCACCAAGCAGAGTAATGGAGGTCTGAAGAATGCAGAGACGCTCCACCTGAGACTTCAGCGCCTCACTTTTCCAGCCATGCTCTCTAAAAGAGACGACCAGTTTGAATTTTACTGTTTACTTCTGATCCTTTGCACTGTTCAATAAAGTTCATCATTATCTGCAGTCATCAGTTCACTCATTTCAGTCCACAATAATTAGCATAAAACTGATTTCTGAGATCCAAATACATGAGTGTAACTTTGGAGGTTGTTCTAATTGCATTTATCTTTTCTATTTGAGTTTGCCAGCAGATTTTTACCAACTTGTTACTTTGTGATAAGTCATTCCTAATGAATGGTTTATAGGAATTATTTAATATCTTAGAAATGCTCATGTGTCTCTCTCTCTTTCTAGTAAGTTATTAATAAAGGGTCTTGAGTTTAATAAGCCATCAGAAAAAGCTTGTCAATTATAAATAAATCACTAATAAAGGAAATATTATAGTAATCCATTAATGTTGCAGTTGTAAATGTTTTATTTCTATTAATTCATAAATTATGTTGGATATCAACAAATGGAGGTTCCCACTAAAAGCTAGTGAAGACAATCCTCTATCAAACGATGCGTTACACAATTATAATTTAGCAAAACACCTCCAAGTAACAGAAAGTCTTCCGCACAGCGTACCTCATACTGTAGTATCCAACAGTATCACCACGTGGCACAAAGTAGCATCTAATTCATTGTTGTCTTTAATTCTCAATGAGTTTTTAAAATTATTATTATTTTCCCATATTTCATATTTTAGTGATGTCATTTTGTTGTGACCATCAGTTTTTATTCAGAATTGTTTCAATTGTGAACTTCTCAGTTCTGCTGCTAAAGCAAATCTAATTATAAAAACACATAATATTATGTTCTGGAGTTGAAACTATAAACATGGACATGGATCTTTCTCACACAGCCGGGACCACGAATAGCAATAAAGTGAAACTACAATATGAATTGATATTTGTATTTCTGTTTCATGTATGCAATTACTGTTATATTTAAATTAAAAACATATGATAAAAGGCAAATATTTCGATTTTCTTGTAATAACTGAATTAATTAATTTTCATTGTAACAAGATTTCTTCATGCCACATTCAAATCAAATCACAACACAGAAAACATAGTGAAGAGGTGTTTTTGTAGCGTCTGGATGGGGATCCTCTTGTTCTGGATGGATCTGCATTGACAGTGTGACGTCTGGCTCGGCATAGATATCTTCAGGCATGCTGTTTTCTTACTTCACATAATTCAACTTTGTTCTGCTGAGACCAGTTCCGCTGTGTTTTAGCCTTTGCATCACCATGGGGCCCTATATGTGACAGTGAAGTTATAAAAGGTCACTTGGGTTTTATTAAAGGAAAGAAAAAAGATGAAATCACTGGGCCACATGACACAAAATTACTTAATGACTTGGATAATTGCAGTACACCTGGAAGAGGTGACAATACAAGGCACTAAACCACCACAACACCCCATCATTTATCTCTTCTTTGTTTAACTGTTAACTAAAAACCTTCTTGTTTAGTCTACACCATCTATATTGTGAGAGTTAATATTCAGTAAATCAGAAATACACCGTACATGCTCTGCGCTATGCTATTAAATCTGAGATTTGAAAAAGGCAAATTCCTTGTACTGTATGTGTAAATTTACTTGGCAATAAACCAAATTCTGAATTGATTCTGACCAGTGTTCAGGCAACTCTGTGTTGTTTTTAGACTTATATTTTTATTTTGCTGAGCGATAAAGTGCCGCCCCCCCTCAGCCGCCACTGCTCGAAAGCATGAATATTTTTCCAAGGATACACCATGAATACAATTAATCTGAATTAATGTTAAATCACTAACGCTCTGGTCGTTTCTTGGACCAGCAGCAGACGAGCTGTACTCTGGCTGCTTGTAGTAGCAGAGCTAACATCTACATCACTGCTGATTCAGGCTGTGTGCCTTTAAAAAATGAATTTCTGAATGGTGGGGGTCGACGTCGCTTCATTTATAATGTTTATGTGTTGGATTTTTGACTTTTTTACACTTTGTAGTTCTCTCCTCTCCTTTCCTTTCCTCCGCTTTGTCTCTAACTGGAAGTGTGCGTGTGTGTGTCGGGAGCGGAGCCCCGCCCTTCGTGAAGCAGAGCAAAGGACAGAATGTGAATACGCAAAGCAGCAACATAGTAGACACGGAAACGTGCACATCCATCCATCGTCTATCGCTTATCCGGGGTCGGGTCGTGGGGGTAGCAGTTCCAGTAAGGAACCCCAAACTTCCCTTCTTCGGGCCATATCCGCCAGCTCCGACTGGGGGATCCCGAGGCGTTCCCAGGCGAGTGAGGAGATATAATCTCTCCACCGAGTCCTGGGTCTTCCCCAGGGTCTCCTCCCAGCTGGACGTGCCTGGAACACCTCCCTAGGGAGGTGCCCAGGTGGCATCCTTACTAGATGCCCGAACCACCTCAACTGGCTCCTTTCAACACAAAGGAGCAGCGGCTCTACTCCGAGTCTCTCACGGATGGCTTAACTTCTCAACCTATCTGTAAGGGACACGCCAGCTACCCATCTGAGAAAACCCATTTTGGCCGCTTGTACCCGCAATCTCGTTCTTTCGGTCATGACCCAGCCTTCATGACCAAACTTGCACATAAATTAGATTAATAACATAAGCGTGTAGTTCATTTACTAAAAGAGCACCTGTTCAATGTGAAAAGTGAGTTGTGATTAGGGCTGTCAAATTAGTGCGTTAATTTCGATTAATTAATTAATCACAGAAGAAATAACGCGACAAAACAATTAACGCAGATTAATCGCGCTCTTAGATGCCCCTTGACCCTCAGCAGCCTCGTCATCATGATCAAAGCGGATGAGAAAACGTTACTTGGCCCAGTGAATGGAAGGTTTACATTTAATAAACTCCCGGATGTAACTGTTGATGCTCCCTTCTGTGCGATTCCTGCAGCAAAGAATTTTCGAACCATCGGAGAACTTCAAGCCTGAAATATCACTTTAACGCAAAGTACTTAGCAGCTAGCTTGGAGCTAGCTAGCACCGTCGCTGCTGCTAAAGTGAGCGACCTGTCTCGTCACACTCTCGATCAGGCTTTTCAGACGCAGAATGAATCGGTCTACCTGAGACACATTAACAACTCAATTGCGAAATGGATTGAAATGGATTGAAATGGATTGAAATGGATTGAAATGGATTGCAATGGACTGCGTGGTAGGGGACAGGGGGTTAACGGAGGCTTTTCAGATGGCGTCAAATGACACAACTTTTAAGCTTTTAGTTTATTGTGCAATGAAACATGTTATGCCAGATTTTAAATTACACTTTATGTCAAACTGATGATCTATGTTGTCTAAGATAATTGTGGCATGCAAGATATTGTAGAAATAGTATTGAATAAAAGTCATGTTGACCTAAGTTAATAAATGCCTACTCATTGATTCACTCATCTTGTAAATCCATTTGAATATTTTTAAATGCTTCTCACAGCAAATATTGATCTATGCAATTAATTTAGATTAATTAATCACAAAGCATGTAATTAATTAGATACATTTTTTTATTCGCTTGACAGCCCTAATATATATATAGATTTTTCTGATTGGCTGCAGTCTATGACACCGATTAAAGTTTGAATCTCAAACTTCTTACCGTTGCATTTGTTTAATACTCCTGAATAAAATGGCTTTGTTTGCTCCATGGGTACATGGCGTATTAGGGCAATTGAAGGTAATAACAAATACATATTTTAATAATATAATATCTAGAAATGTTATGATGTAACTTCAATCTCAGATAATGAGTTTTTATAATAACATAATACAGCAGTCTAATGATAGAAAAACAATATAAGAATCTAAATAAAAAAATATAATCAATATGTACAATAAATATTAAATACTAAGAATAATAATCATAATAATACAAACAGAATAATAATCAACATAAATAGACAAGGATATACAATTAGCCTACATTTTATTTGATGGGGGGGGGGCGGTAAGGGACCTGGATAATGGATAGGGGGGCGCTGACCCAAAAAAGGTTGAGAACCACTGATCTAGATAGAAGTTGTTCTACTGATCTATGGAAACCTGAATATGTCATACAAATCCCCTTTTGAATTCAGGAAGGAATACAATTCTGATTCTTTTTACACAGGTTGTATAATAAATGGAGCAGGAGAAAAATAGAGAGGATTGTCCTTTCTGAAACTTTGGGGGTGTCTACACACATATATGTATGTTTAAAAGCCACCATTTTGCATAATATGTGACCTTTATTCATATCTTGTTTACTTGTTTATTGTTTACCATAACCGCAACATTTCCCTAACATAACAGCAGAACTAAAAGTGCTCAAAGAGGAGTTGATTTAGCAAAGCCTCTATTGCCTTGGTTTTTCAATCTTCAATGTTGAGAGAAACAAAGTTTTTTTCTCTCTCCTCTGACTTTATTTATTCATTTGTCTGCTGTGTTGTACATGGTGAGCTACAGGATGCCCCTCTGCACCATTGAAGGGTTGGTGTCTCAGTCTCTGCACTATTTCTTTTTGCATCCTACTTGAAAGGTCACTCCTACCAGATGACAATGAAATAGCACAGCCTGGCAACAAGAATACCATAAGTTCTGGGCCCCTCCTCTTCTCCCTCGACAAAGGGTTCCACTTTCATACAATTGGCGTCTCCTATTACCGCTCTGCTAATGACACCACGATATTCTGGTCATTCCACCTATCAGACAGTCGGGTGGAAGCACGCCAAGCTGGTCGGAATGGACATCAATGTGCCTTCTCCAGCTAAACAAAAATACAAATTATCTTCAACAAAGTCCTTCCCTATTTTACAGAACCATCTTGGATTATTGTCTTCAAATGTCCCGCAGAGAGAAACCTGGGTTTGACAATCTTTTCTTTTGAAAAACAAATAAAAAATGTTTCTATCAATTAATCTCAAAGATTAGGTATTTGTTTTCCCATCCATGCTTTTTTTTCTTCTCAAACTGATTTTTGTAACTATTTGTATTTAGTGTTGCCTCCAGCTTGTACAAAACCCAACTGCTCGCCTTTTAACAAATACTAGAAGACAAGATCATTTTAGCTCGTCTTCGCTGGTTACTAGTCAGTTTTATTATTGGTTTCAATATTTTACTCATCACTGCTCCCCTATTATGCCAGGGTTTCTAGCATTCTCTGCAAATAGTACAGCATTATTCCTGCTCCTATAGATTACATAGGAGGATATGTACCTCCTACCTCCTACCTCCAAGCCATGGCCAAACTCTACACTCCTCTGCCTCTAAATGATTGACCAACCCTTCACTTCTGAGGACTATGTGGTTTCTCAGGGGTGAAATAACATCCTTTATCATTCTTCCTCCAAAGGCTGAAAACCCCCGTCTTCAGACAACACCTTCACAACCAATGCCAGCATGGATTTATGTATGTTTTTTCTTCACAAACAGTATTCTGCACTTCTACTATAGTATTGAACATGATCTTAGTTTATTAAAGAAGGAATCACTTACTATTGTTAATGATGTCTAGCTTTTGTTCATACAAAAGTTGAATGCACTTATGGTAAAATGTTTGGGACTGTATGCTGTAGATACATGTGTCAAATCACTGGCCGCTCCAGGAAATCTTGTTCCTGTATGAAGTTCTGTGGTGTATTATGTGCTGTAAACTCTATTAAATGTATCCAGTTCAAAGAATGGTATGCTTTTTAAGAGCTTCACAATTATTGGCCTCCATTTCTTTTGATATGAGACACTTCTGGAAAACTCCCCAAAAGAAACACCACAATTAATTAAAGAGGGAAAAATGTTAGAAACCTGAGGGTGAGCAAATGAGGAGGGATCCCTCTCCCAGGACGGACAGACGTGCAGTAGATGTTATGTGTTGAGAATAAACAACATAGTAAACATACAACATAAACAATCCATGTGACAAAAATTATGATGTGATCGTATATGAATAGATGGATCCAGGAGGATGTCAAAAATAAGAATCCCGGTGCCTTAAAGAAAAACGTGGGTGTCAGGCAGGACCAGATCAACAGGCTCAGCCATGATTCATGATCCAGACATAACCTTTAATAGTGGCAACCTGCCAGATGAGAGACACAAAACTCTGGGGATGATGCCCCGAATGCTGAGTCAGTAACATGCATTTAAGGGGCATGAGTGCATACTGATAGAGAGATAGAGAAGGAGGAGGAGAGAGGTGTAAGTCCCCCAGCAGTCTAAGCCTATAGCAGCATAACTTGCGGCTTGGCTCAAAGTAAGCCTCAGCCAGCCCTAACTATAAGCTTTATCAAAGAGGAAAGTATTTAGCCTGCTCTTAAAGGTGGAGAGGGTGTCTGCCTCCCGAACAAGAACTGGGAGCTGGTTCCACTGTAGAGGAGCTAGATAGCTGAAGGCTCTGGCTCCCATTGTACTCTTAGAGACTCTAACTACAAGTAACCCTGCATTCTGGGAGCGCAATGCTCTAGTTATAAAGTACTATGAGATCTTTAAGATAAGATAAAGCCTGGCTTTGTAGGTCAGGAGAAGGATTCAATTCTATCCTGTCCTATCCATCACATATCCCCATCCAAATGGTTAAAGAGCTATACACTCTTTAACCATTTGTTTTGTGCTGTGCTTCCCTTGACTCTGATAGGCAGTGTTGAAGGCTTCCTGTCCTTGATATTAAAAATGAGAGCAAACAGATGACATTTTCCCATCGATCCAAGTCCAAACATGTCACCGGTGGTGTGGTATTTGTCTTGTCCTAAATAAAGACCGTGGCTCTGTCATTTTTTTCATTACATGGCTGAACCACAAAAAACAGCCAGAAGAGAGAGCCTCAGGCACTGGTCGAGCCTGGAAAAACGGACAAAAAAGGAGAGAGAAGAAACTGTCAGGTCTGTTCACCACTTTTGGTCCTGGCTGAAATATCTCACCATCTAGTATATGGATTGCGATGACATTTTGTAAAGATATCTAGGGTGCTCAGTGGATGAATTCTACAGAATTCTCTTTTTGATTAAAATATACATATCTTTTAGATTGCTGTGAAATTTGGTACAAACATCTATGTACCCCTCATGATGAATTGCTATCACTTTGGTGTTCCTCTGACTTTTCATCTAGCACCATCATTAGTTCAGAATTTCAGTTTGTCCAATACTTTAATTATCAAACACCTGCCTCAGCTGTAGGTTACTTTTAGTTTAGTGCTAGTGCATTACCTCAAAGCAATAGTTCAATATATTATTATTAAAATCTATTATAGACTATCAAAACTCTAAAACTTTTCAAATCCTTCAATAGAATCAAATGTATGACCAGTGAATCTGATTTCATTTTATATTCTACCATACTCCTTTTAATCTGGAAATAATGGCAATACAGTCACAATTAGCAGTCTCCTTTATCAAATCATTTAATCAATGTTTTAAATCAAATGTTGCTTGTATAATCATACATTTTACATTAGCCCTGTTGTAGCTCTGATTCCGTTTCTCCACACATTAAGGAATACTGTAGACTTCACTGCCAACACACATTGTGTAATGAGCCTGTGTGCAGGGCCTGTCCTTATTAATGTGCAGTGCAACAAGTGTCAAGTGTGATGAATTATAAGGTGGTTTGGTTTTATTTCTAGATACAGTATAAGTAAGTAAATACAAACAAGTGACACAGCCTTTAGCCTTTTAGTCCTGAACTGCTGTATCTCTGCATGTTCTCTTTCTTGATAGAGATACCAAGGCTAAGACTTTACTGCAGTGACCCGGCTTCAAATCCAACTCGTGGCCCTTAGTCCAGTGTCATCCCCTCTAGCCCCCTTTCCAGTCTATCTTCTCTTTACTATCAAATAAAGGCAAAAGGCCAAAACATATTATTATCTAATATATCACATAGTGTATCATGAGCTCTACAATACAGCTTGAGTTAGAAATGAAACCATAAATGATCCATTATATATATATATATATATATATATATATATATATATATATATATATATATATATATATATAATGTGGGAGAACCTGAGCACCAGGAGAAAACCCTACAGAAAAATGAACTCGTATTTCTGAGATTGTTCATCTAAATGTAAATGTATTTATTTTATTATTTTACGACTATGTATTTATGAACAATTTAGAGTGTCCAATTAGCCTAATGTTTATATATTTGGAATGTGGGCGAACCTGGGTACCAGGATAAAACCCTACAGTAATATGACCTCGCTTTTCTGTCTGTTGGGGGGGGGGGGGGGTAAGTAGGTAGGATGGAGGAGGTAAGGTTGATGAATGAAGGAAAATGGGGACGGTCGACGGAGGAGGGAGGTAGATGGAGGAGAGAGGAGGCAGGAGGGAGGTAGATTGTCACCTTCCTCCTATTCTTCTCTCCTTCTCTCCTTCTCATCTCCTCATGCATTTTGTTTTTCATCCCCTCCAAAGTTTCGTGTCACTCCCCGGTCCTCCTCTACAGACACGTCTCCTTTTCTTCTTCAACATCAGACAAAGATCCTCCAGTTCTGTGTTCTTGTCGTACATCTTTTTTTCTTTCGTCTTCCAGCTCTGTTTTCCTTGGCATGATCGGCGAGGTCGTCCTTCATCTCTTTGGCTTTCTTCTCCATCAGCTCTATGGATCTCTCCCAGCTGTAGTGTCTCTCAGCGAGGTCTGTGCAGAACTTCTCCATCATTTATTTCTTCTTGTCCTCCACCTGCTCGACTTTCGTTGCCCAGGTTGATGAGGTTGTCCTCCATGTATTCTGTTTTCATCTCCATCAGAAATATCTTTCTCTCCCAGCTATGGTCTTTGTCAGCCAGGTCGTTCTTCTCTTCCTCCACCTCTTTTAATTCTGCCTCCATCAGTTGTATTCCAGTCTGCCAGTCTGTGGTGTGTCTCAGCCAAGTCTTTCCAGAACTTCTCCTACAGGTCTTTCTTCTCCTCCTCCATCTTTTTTTCTTTTGTCTCCCAGCTCTGTCTTACTTTGGCCAGGTTGTCCTCCATCAGCTTCATTTCAGTGTCCCAGTGGTGTTGTTGAAAATCTTCTCCTCCATTTCCTTCTTCTCGTCCTCCACCTGCTTGAATTTCATGGCCCAGCTTACCTGTGTCTCAGCCAGGATTTTGTACAACTTGTCCTCCAGGTCTTTCTTCTTGTCCTCCATCTTTGTCAATTTTGTCTCCCAGACCTTTTTTTTCTCAGCCAGCTCCTTCCTGAACTTCTCCGCCAGGTTGTTGTATTTTTCCTGGGATGCTTTCAAGCTCTGGATAAATTCAGCTTCTTTGCTCAACAACTCTGAGACATTTTGTTTATCTTCCTCCAACCTTTTTGCCGAGCATGCTGTGTGTTGGTTGTTCATCTGCCACATGGCACTGACCTGCTCCTTCTGGAATTTGAGGTTTCTCTCAAGATTCAAGAAGTCCGAATCGTGCTTGGAGATGGTCTGCTGGCTTTTTGTCTTTTTGAAGCAAAACTTTCCTTCACCCGGGTCTCTAGAAGCTCATTCAGGCATTTTATTTCAAGTTGATCTTTCTGGCCTTTTTGACGCAACTCCTCCTTTTCAGCTTCATGAGTCCGTCTACTTGCCCCTTCAGGCGATCGATATCCCGGTAAGCAAAATGAAGATAATTTTTCAGATGGGTGACAAATGAGGGAGAGCCCCTTTTTCTTTGATTGTTTGGAGAAGACATTTCTCGTCTGTACTGACTCAATGGTAACAACTCTCTTTGCCAGCAGAAATGTCTTTTAGTTAATAGTTAATAGATTTATTGTAAATCATGAATTCTTTAAAAATAGTGTGTGTTCCTACGGTCCGGACATAAAACACACAATATATCCGCTAGATACTTACAATAACATGTAAATACTTACTATTAGATATCAGGGTAACGTTTGACATGATATTAATCTGAAACTTTAACATGATGAAGAAATTCTGGAAATCCTGAACACAACATTTCTAACGAACTAACTCTGCACTTTACTTTAATAATATAACAGGTACAACAGAGATATAGGAATTTACTTGTAAGGATTTTTAGGACCATGGTATTTCTACTTTTACTTAGAAGTAAAAGATCTGAATACTACTTCCTCCACTATTGTTGTCTATGAATGTCGCCTCATATGCATCCCTCACACATATGCTTTATCACACCTCCCCTCCCCCGTCTCGTGGATATACGAGCAGCCCACACAGTGCGGTGACAGCCTCTGACATCATGCACCCCCAACTTGAAAGAAGTCGCACCCCCACCTCCCACGTCAAACCCCTCGCCAAGACTCTATTTCCTGCTCGCTCTCGAAATCCACAATCAATAACTGACAAAATGTCAAACACATTTGTATCTGTACCCTCCCCTCGGCAGGAACTCTATCTGCTGGCTGGACTGGTGTCAAGGCTGCCAGAGCTGTAATCTGTTACAACACGCTTCTCACAGAAATACTACTGACAGATTTATGTTTGGGTTCAGGGAGAATTTATCACTTCTTCTCACATTTTGTCTTCAAAGCAATCTTTTTTAAATCAAATTCATCTCACTTTGATTACCCAGTGCAAATTATGCAAGCACTGGCTCCTGCAATATTACTGTTATATCAATAAAGATATTTTGATCAAGCGGTTGATCAAAAAACAAATAAAAAATAACTAATCTTCAAATAATACACATTGAAAAGCGTTTGTCTAGTTTCTCATATCTGAGAGCAGAACAATAAAAGGGATACTTTCCTGTTAGAAGACCTTCAGTTCTTTCTTATTGTGTTATTTAGGTACTGATTAATGGAAATGGAAACCGTCAGTTTACAAGACTTCACACTTAAATAATAAAAGGGGAAATTAATGTTGCACATTGCAGGAAGCAATTTGCTTGATTAATATCTGCTCAAGATACAGGAAATATACATACAATAACTGAAAGTTTCACTTTCACAATCTTCTTAATAACGAGGTACATTATTGTAGTTATTCAGGTAATGCAGTTGAGTCAGAGCATGTGAATTATAAATTATGAGCAGGATACATAACCGAATATAGAATATTATAGTGGAGTAAACTTCACACCAGTTTGCAGGGTATGAGCAAAACCTTTTTAAATGTCACCTTTATTCACTTTGTAAGAAACTGGTATTACATAAAAAGATGAAATAGTATATCCATAAGGATACTAGTTAGACCTTCTTACCAAACCAGGCACAACATGACTTTATATCCATTAGAGTCACACATAGGACTCATAACATCAGTGTTAATAATCCTGGTTGCCCTGAATAGTGCACACCCTGTCAAACCATGTTAAGACCATTATTTATTTATTTTAACGATGCTGATACTATCTCCCTCCTCCTATTAAGTTCCTCCTCCAGCTCGGAAGCCTTCCTCTGGTCCTAGCTGTCTTTAATGTACATTGCTTTGTCAAGCAAGAGGCACAAAATCAATCCTTTGCTTTCTATTTGTGCGTTGCAGATCCACCCTGCTTCCGATCAATACACATTCAGGATGGATGACAAATGTAACAGGTGTGTGTGTGTTTGTGTGTTTTCAGACTGTAATGCACAAAATAAAGCTTCCTTTTCAACAAATAAATGTGTTCCTGTGTGTGTTCCTGTGTGTGTGTTCCTGTGTGTGTGTGTTTCTGTGTGTGTGTTTCTGTGAGTGTTTCTGCCGAGTGTTTCTGCCAGTGTTTCTGCCAGTGTTCATGTGCAGTTTAGCAATATTTGGGCTGGTTCAAATCCTCACTCAAGTACCCAAACTAATTGTTTTACTGTCATACTGTAGGCAGTTACAAATAAGAAGGACACAATACACTGTTATTTCGTTTGTGTTTGGTGTTACAGAAGTTTTTGGGAGATACAACACAATGAGAGATCTCAACATGTGTAAGTAAAGGCAACATTTCCCTTGTGTCTCCAGTAGATACCAGGCTCTATTGACTCAGTTCCGTATGGCAGAAACGTATGCTGGCGCACATGAAAATTAGCATATACAACGTATATGAACGTATACAGAGCCTATTGATAGCGTATCACGTACTTATACAAAACGAATGGCCAACGTATTTGACGAATGCCCAACAGATGCATAGCGCATTCCTAGCTTATTCCTTCGCCGTATGCAAAATATCGGCAATACGCTGGTGTACGATGTTGAACGCTAAGGCTGTGAACATGCTCAAATGAGCTGGAGGGTATCCCCCTCCCTTTTTGTTTCCCTAACGTTCTCCTATGCTGCTGTCCCTGCCTGTCTTTTCTCTCCTTCTTCACAGATAGTGTGAGTATAATGAGTCCTGCATGGACTGCTCACGGCCTAATCTTCAGCAGGTGGTCCTTAACTTACACTTACTTCTGTCTTTGGTCTTAGGAGACTTAGTTGGTAAAAGCAATGTAATGTACTCTGTCTGATACTCAATCTCTCTGCTTCTGACTCTTTTATTATAGCTTCTTTATCATACTGACTACCAGAGGTTTTTTTTCTTGATTCTCAACAACTGTGAATCATGGACAGTTTTTAATACTTGGAGTATATTTTATCTCAGCATGAACATGCATAACCAACTCTTCATGCACAATGTAATTCAATAAAGTCCAGAAAAGGCCTGTGGAAGATTTATCAATGTGTCCTGATAAAGGCATGTCCACAGCTTCAATAAAAGCTACAGGACAATACATTCGGGTGGTGATGGCCTAGTGGTCTACTGCAGGGGTTCCCAAATGGTGTGCTGCAGCCATGAGACAAATCCCGGTGTGCTGTAGGATTTTGAAACATTTAGGCCTATTGCATTTAACTGTACAGAAGGTTATGAATGATTTTTTATTGACTTCAGTGTTTCCCCTAGGTTTACTGCTCTGCGGAGTGCTGCCTGGGCTGGATGAGGTCAGTGCGTGGCGCAGATTATTTTAATTCTCTCCTTGCTTTTTCTCCGCTCTGTCTCTGGCGGTAAGTGTGTACGCCCGCGGACACACTTACCCCGTGGGGTTCGGAAGCGGAGCTCCGCCCTTCACGAAGCAGAACAGAGGAGAGCAGAGAATGTAAATACGCAAAGCAACTGAAACGTGCACATAAATAAGATAAATGTCATAAGCGTTTAGTTTACTTAATAAAAGAGCACCTGTTCAATGTGAAAAGTGAGTTGTGAATATAACATTTTTTAATAAAAAACGTCTTGAATTTCAGGGGGGGAGGGGTATTTCACAATATATACATAATAGGTCGTATATGCTTTGGCCTAAATTTAAATAAAACAATCATTAAAAAGAAATCTGTCAAAGCGAACCCGTTTTAGCCATTTGCGCATGGTGGGAAATATTAGAGTGTGACACATCAAAGGCTCTCTGCTTGTGTGGAGGAGAATAGCTTCTTACAAGGACTAGGCTAAATTAATGTTCACAGAGTGATAACAGTGACACTATGTGTTATAGAGGGGATATTGCCCAGATATGAACACAGGTGTGCCTTAAGATTTTGGTCTAGTGGTCTAGTGGTCTGCTTTCCAAACAAAACACTAAAAGGTCGGGAGTTCAATACTAAGCTGCCACCATTGTACCCCTGAGCAAGGAACTCAACCCTGAGTTGCAGTTCCAGGGAGACTGTCCCTGTAATACGTTCAATGTAAGTCGCTCTGGATAAGAGCATCTGCTAAATGACCTGTAATGTAATGTAAACACACATACTAAACATTTCACCTAATTCAGTCTATTATTGTCTTATTATTGTATGTATTTAAAATCAGGCTTTGAAACTAATCTGGTTGGAGGCAAGAATGTAAACTAATACTTTAAGACAGTGGGAGTAAGCCCACTGAGACAAATGTGTAATTTGTGATATTGGGCTATAAAAATACATTTGATTTGATTTTGGTTCCTATGTAAACATTCTATTCATATATTAAGAAAGTCCACTGAAATTCAATGCACCCCCAATCCAGCCAATGCGTTTACCCACTACAGCCGACCGAAAGGGTGAGTCAAAAACATACAAAAAACAAACAATATATAAAGTGTATAAAACTATATACAACTATATAAAATAATATGTGTATTTTAATATCTTAATTTATATAAATGTCACCGAGCAATTGTTATATTTTGAATAAATTGGTTATCATTCTAAAAATAACAGAATATCAATATGTCCAAAATGACACATAAATTGCTTGTTTATGATGCACACAATAATCAGCTGTAATGTCCTTGATTGAGACCTGTTACATTTTTGATAGATATTGTTAATACGTTTCAAGTTTCAAGCTACCATTTCATCAATATTTAAACAAATGATGTTTAATTTCCATTGCTACCACAAAGAGCTCTTTCTTTTACTGCTTTATCTTTGAGTGTCTTTTTAGGAAATATGTGTTAAAAACACAATCCTGAATTATTTCTTTAGATGTAGCACCAACCCCCACCAAGAATGTAGGGTACATTTTTAGTTGCTTGAGAGGCGAAAAGGTCCACAAATCACTCCCTACTGCTTGTAAAACATGTTGTGAGTGAATGACTGAAGGTTAGCATTTTCACATTTCACATTTTCACTTCTTCAATCTGGGTGCTTGGACAGTAGGAGGACATAGTTTAGTGGCCCAAGTGGAACTTACAATCAATAAATAATCAGTTGGGCTGTCTACATTAATGACCTAACATCTCACTCATGTGTAACTTGTAACATGTGCTTTACGGTAAGCGCGTCATTTCCGGTTGTTAATGTTTCTGTGTTGCTGGTAGCATACTTCGGCAGCTACAGCTTGACTCAGTTAATGTTGATATAGTCTTGATCACATTGGCTAATTACCTGTCATCTATCTAAACCTATACTTGTACTTCCTAAGCACTTACAACTCTCTCCTTATCCTCCTCTTAGCGACTCTCGCTAAAATCCTCAATTCTTTACGCTCCTTTCGGCTCTGCTAACGTTAGCTGTTGTAGCTCGGCAGCTAGCGATGGCATCTTCCTCTTCCTGTTATGCTCTCTCCTGCTCGGTGAGTTTCATGTTTAGCTATTGCTCTGCCTCCTTTAGTGATAATGGTACGTGTATTAAATGTAGTTTATACGCAGGGTTGGAGGCGAGTTTTAGAGGGATAGATGAGCAGCTCCGCACCATGGTTAGTCAGCGGTTAGCAACTGTAGCTGTTAGCAAGCCCCCTATAGCTGGTGCGGGCCGACCAGTGGTATCTCCTGTTAGCTGTCCCCCGGTGGGGCCCAAGCAGCCGGGAGACTGGGTGACTGTCCGAAAGAAGTGTTATCAGAAGCCCACGGTTCACCACCAACCGCTTGCTGTTTCTAACAGATTCTCCCCACTCAGTGACACACCAGATGAGAAGCCAACTCTGGTTATCGGTAGCTCAATTTTGAGATACGTTCATTTTGAGACACCAGCGACAAAAGTCACATGCATTCCGGGGGCCAGAGCGGGCGACAGAAGCACATTTGAAACTGCTGGCTAAGGCTAAACGTAAATACAGTAAGATTGTTATTCACGTCGGTGGTAATGACACACAATTGCGTCAATCGTAGTGTACTAAAGTTAATGTGGAGTCGGTGTGTACATTTGCCAAAACAATGTCGGACTCCGTAGTTTTCTCTGGTCCTCTGCCAAATCTTTTGATGCATGTCATCATTCCGTCGCTGGTTCTCATGGTGTTGTCCAGATAATGCTGTGGGCTTCGTAGACAATTGGCGGACTTTCTGGGGAAGACCTGTTCTGATTAGGAGTGACGGCATCATCCTACTTTGGATGGAGCAGATCTCATATCCAATAATATTACAAAATGTATTAGTGGACCTAATCCATGACAACCCAGAGTTGAGACCAGGAAACAGAGTTGCAGTCTAACACACTTCTCTGTGCTTCTTTCCGGGCAGTCACCCACTCAAATCCCCATAGTGACAGTCTGCCCCACGACCACTGAAATTAATAAAATCTATGGTTAACAGAAGAGGAGTTATACATGAAAACCTAATTCAAATAAACACCACCGCTGCAAAAGTGCAACTAAATCATAAAATTAAATGTGGGCTCTTAACATCAGATCTTTATCAACGAAAGCTGGATTGGTAAATGATTTAATATCAGATAATAAGATTGATTTATTTTGTCTCACTGAAACCTGGCTGAGACATAGAGACAAGAATATGTTAATCTAAATCAGTGATCTTCACTATTTTTGAGAGCCACATTGATAGGACAAAGTCAATAGGAGAGCCATTTTTACCGCAAAGTATGAAAAGCTACATCCAGTCATAAAAAGCACGTCTGTTTATTAATCTGTCATCCCACCCAGAACATACAATATACAATGCAGCCAACCAATGCATTCATTAAAAGCAGGATTATCTTAATACTGGGATGATGTTGTCAAACTCCACAAACAATATTTCTGCTGAAGCCAAAAAACAGTGTTTCACAATTTTTGAGTCTGAGAAGGTTTTTTTTGCCCGAGCCAAAATCCATGCAATCTCAAAAGATGCCTCAGTTAATCGTTCAGCTGTATTAGCAGTCCTGTGTATGAGCCTTTGTTGTCCAGAAACAGAAGAAAACTGCTCTATTTTTTAAAACTAGTATCTCTTCCAGGTGCGTAAATTTTGTTGAATTTTGGATGCGTCGTTTGGAAATGCCGCTCCAAATGACTTCGCTTGAAACCAGAGCGGGTTTGTTTGCACATTAAGCACAAAGGGATCGACTCGTGGAGGACAAATACAAATTCCTCTGCCCACTTTTCTTGAAATTTCCTTTGCTCGTTTTGTATGGCTCGTACCTTTCTTTTTTTAACGGGAGCAGCTGTAATCTGTCCACAAACCACATCTCCAGCAACTTTTGTTTCAAGTTTGATGCTCCAAAGCCAAATCTTAATTTCCCTCGTTTGTCACGCTTTGTTTCTGTCCACGTGGTGTGCAACTATTTTTTAATAAGAAATTGATCCATTTTACGTCCGTAGAATGGATTCTGCTGAGCAAGTTTAAATATCTTGTTTCTAGTCAATATTTGCATCTTTTATCAATTATCATCATCATCAATTATTTGTATTATTAGTAGCTAATAGAGGAGACCATTTCAGTGTTTTAATGGGTTATATGTAATAGCCCTGCTTGTGTTTATGAAATATCTGTATTGACTTCATAATCACATCTATCACCCCTTTAATTAGCCCACTGCCACGCAAGCCACCAATTAAAGCTTGGCGAGCCACGCAATGAGTAACACAGGTCTAAATGAATCCACTTCACCTGGTTATATTAATATTCACATTCCTCAAGGCACTGGCCGAGGAGGTGGAGCTGCGGCCATATTTGACTCAAACCTCTGTTACGCCTCAGACACAGGGAAGGAAGACTCAATTGCACGACTCCAGACACAAGGGTAAAGTGTACAATAAACCAAAACTTTACCTCCAAAAAACAAAACACTCACAAGGAGGATATACAAATTTCTCTGAAAAGCACACTTCATGGAACACTGGTAGTTGCACATGATCTCACAAGGATATGACAAGACGAACTGACACACGACAAGGGGAGACAGGACAATTTATACAAGAGGTGAGTGGGAACAGGTGAAAACAATCAGGGGCGAGGCAGACGGTGACGATGGATCACACCAGGACAGGAAGTAAAGGGATCTGGGTTGAGAAACTAGAGGTAGGTACAAAATAAAACAGGAAGTGACAAGACAACATGAACAACTCAACAAATTCGACGAGACATAACAACCTCTTGATCAACCCTAAACCTAAACTATAACTATTTTGAAAGCCTTGCTCTTATGCTCTCAAACCCAACATGGAAAACAATAAAGCTAGTTTTATTTGTTACTGTATACCGCACTCCTGGTCCGTATTCTGAATTTCTATCTGAATTCTTATCAAGTTTAGTCTTTAAAACAGATAAAGTAATTGTCAGGACAGACAGACGAGGACCCAGGAGCGCAATTTCGAGATCAAGGTTTTATTGAAACACACACCAGGGCCGAATGAGGTACGGCAGTAGTATAGTTCAGGGATATTCTAAACTCGTAGGCGGAAGGCAAGTCGGGTTGGCAGGCAGGCAGGCAGGCAGGAAGGCAAGTCGGGTTGGCAGGCAGGCAGGCAGGCAGGCAGGAAGGCAAGTCGGGTTGGCAGGCAGGCAGGCAGGCAGGAGGCAAGTCGGGTTGGCAGGCAGGCAGGCAGGCAGGAGGCAAGTCGGGTTGGCAGGCAGGCAGGCAAGTCGGGTTGGCAGGCAGGCAAGTCAGGCAGGCAGGCAAGTCAGGCAGGCAGGCAGGCAGGCAGGCAGGCAGGCAGGCTTTCCGATGTAGGCTTGCAGATGATCTGACAAGTGTGGACTGAAAAACAGGGCTTTCTATACAGGGCATGATGAGTGGTAAATGCAGTGCAGCTGGTAAGTTAACGAGGGTGGAGCAGAGACAGGTGGAGGTAATTGAAAACAATTAGTGGTGTTACCAGGCAGGGAGAGGGCTCATGACAGTAATTATTGTAGGTGACTTTAATATTCATGTAGATATTGATAGTGACAGCCTTAATAATGCATTTATCTCAATATTAGATTCAATTGGGTTCAGTCAGAATGTACATGAACCAACTCACTGTTTAAACCACACTCTGGACCTTGTTCTGGGATATGGTGTTGAAATTGAAAGTTTATCAGTGTGTCCAAATAATCCTCTTTTATCAGACCATTTTTTAATAACTTTTGAAGTCCTGTTACTGGACTACAAGCCAGTAGGCAAAATATCCTACGCTCGATGTCTATCTGATAGTGCTGTGACTAAATTTAAGGATGTGATTCCATCAGCACTTAATTCAATACCAGGACTCAATATCAATATAATGGAGGACTCCAATGCTAACTTTAGACCCTCCCAAATTAATCATCTTGTTGATAGCGCTGCAGCCTTACTGCGAATAACTCGACTCTGTCGCTCCTCTAAAGAAGAAGATCATAAAACAGAAAAAGAAAGCTCCATGGCTTAATTTACAAATCCGCAAACTAAAACAAAAGTCGAGAAATCTTGAAAGTAAATGGCGTTCCACTAAATTGGAAGAATCTCGTTTAGTCTGGTTAGATCATCTTAAAACGTATAAGAAGGCTTTATATATTTATATATAGAGAGATTATATCTCCTCACTGGCCTGGGAACGCCTCGGGATCCCCCAGTTGGAGCTGGCGGATGTGGCCCAGAGAAGAGAAGTTTGGGGTTCCTTACTGGAGCTGCTGCCCCCACGACCCGACCCCGGATAAGCGGTAGACGATGGATGGATGTCTCTATTATCTGGCTACGTACCACAATCCTTTAAAGTAGCTGTAACTGTCTTAAAAAGCCTAGTTTTGATCCAGAGGTTTTAGCCAACTATAGGCCGATATCTAACCTTCCCTTTCTCGCTAAGATCCTTGAGAAAGCAGTTGCAAAAAAAGTTATGTGATTTTTTACATAAATATTTGAGGTTTTTCAATCTGGATTTAGAGTTCATCATAGCACAGAGACGGCACTGGTGAAAGTTACCAATGACCTTCTATTGGTATCAGACAAAGGACTTGTCTCTGTTCTTGTCTTGTTAGACCTCAGTGCTGCTTTCGAAACTGTTGATCATGACATTCTACTACAGAGACTGGAACATTGTGTTGGCATAAAAGGAACCGCACTAATCTGGTTCAAGTCCTATTGATCTGAGCGATCTCAATTTGTATGTGTTAACGATAAATCCTCCATGACAGCCAAAGTCAGTCTTGGAGTTCCGCAGGGTTCTGTACTTGGACCGATTCTATTCATCTTATATATGCTTCCTTTGGGCAATATTATAAGGAACCACTCTATAAACTTTCATTGTTATGTGGATGATACCCAATTATATCTATCAATTAAACCAGACGAAACCAATCAATTGGCTAAACTTCAAGTATGCCTTAAGGACATAAAAACTTGGATGTCTAGCAACTTTTTGATGTTAAACACAGACAAAACTGAAGTTATTATACTTGGCCCTAAACGCCTCCGAAATGCATTTTCTAATGACATAGAAGCTCTGGATGGCATTAATTTGGCCTCCAGCACCACCGTAAGGAATCTTGGAGTCATCTTTGATCAGGATCTGTCTTTTACCTCCCACATAAAACAAATCTCAAGGACTGCCTTCTTTCATCTACGTAACATTGCAAAAATAAGACACATCCTGTCTCAAAATAATGCAGAAAAACTACTCCATGCATTTGTTACTTCAAGGCTGGATTACTGCAACTCATTGTTATCAGGTTGTCCCAAAAAGTCGCTTAAGACTCGTCAGTTGATCCAAAATGCAGCGGCACGTGTATTGACAAGAACAAGGAAACGGGATCATATTAATCCTGTATTAGCTGCTCTGCACTGGCTCCCGGTAAAATACAGAATAGAATTCAAAATCCTTCTCCTGACTTACAAATCAATTAATGGTCAGGCTCCAGCATATCTTAAAGATCTCATAGTACCTTATAAAACAACTAGAGCATTGCGCTCCCAGACTGTAGGGTTACTTGTAGTTCCTGGAGTCTCTAAGAGTACAATGGGAGCCAGAGCCTTCAGCTATCAAGCTCTTCTCCAGTGGAACCAGCTTCCAGTTTGTGTTCGGGAGGCAGACACACTCTCCACATTTAAGAGTAGGCTAAAGACTTTCCTTTTTTATAAAGCTTATAGTTAGGGTTTGCTCAGGTTTGCCCTGGATCAGGCCCTAGTTATGCTGCTATAGGCTTAGACTGCCGGGGGACACCTCCCTGCTCTCCTCCTCTTCCTCTCTCCTCCCCTCCCTCTCTTCTTCTCCCTCTCTATCTGTATGCATTTATGTAAATGTATGTTACTAACTCATCATCCGGGGTATCATTCCCGGAGTTTCTGTGTCTCTCATGTGGCAGGTTGCCACTGATAAAGTTTACATCAGGATCAGGAATCGTGGCAGCGCCTTCTGCCCTGGTCCTTCTGGATTCATCCATACTTTCTCTTTTTCAACACATCATTTCTGTCAAATGTTTTATTTATACTATGTTGTTTATCCTGTACACACGACATCTATTGCATGTCTGTCCGTCCTGGGAGAGGGATCCCTCGTCAGTCGCTCTCCCTGAGGTTCCTTCCATTTTTCTTTAAGGAAGGAAGTTTTTCCTTGTGCGATGCGAGGGTCTAAGGACAGAGGGAGTCATAACCTGTACAGTTTGTAAAGCACACTGAGACAAATGTATAATTTGTGATATTGGGCTATATAAATGAATTTGAATTTGAATTTAACTTCAACCCAACAATTTGTTGATGTCTGGATATTACTTATCATATTTCAGAATACATAGGGAAAATTGTATTGCACTGTTTGGATTTATGGACATACCAACCACTCTGAATAGGTATTTCACAAAGCAGTTAGGAAGTTAGCCAGATAACTGGGAAAAGATGCAGCTATTTGGAGGATATTGATGTGAATCCCTAAAATAAAAATGATCTTAACATATGATTTCAGTCACACAAATTAGGAATTGGTTTAATACATTTTATTTAGAAGTTTATTAGATATTTTACTGAAAATAACAGTATCACAAGTGAAAGTCTTTCACTTGAACAAAGTTCAGTGAAATGTACAAAAATACAAAAATTGTCCCCAGTCAATGTTATAGTATTGTATACTAGTGGATTGTTTATAATGCATGTAGGTTACTGCAGTTGATCAATATGAGCTGATTTAACTACTTTATGCAGTGTTATCTATAAACATGCTCCATGTTTTATAGACTATGCATTAAAATAAATGTAGTTGAGTAGAAGTATTACAATAAGTTGCATTAAAGGGAAATACAATCAGTACAGTAAGTGTAAATGTACTTCTTCCCCATCTGAAATAGCTGCTTTCCCCAGCCATAGACAACTGAAACTATTCATATTCACGTGGTGTTAGTTGGGTAAAAGACCACATAGATCTTAGTTCTTCAGGGGCAAATTGATCACTGAGACAAAACCTCCTTGAGGGCAGTTCTCTCTGATTTGATTTTCCCCATCAATTATGAATCATCAACAGACTTCTTCAATAGCCTCCCCACCCATCCTCTTGATGTTATCTGTCTGAGGAAATACTAATAGTTTTCATCAATTCCAAAATAAATACTTGGGAATAGATTATTCATAGTAAAGACATTCATGCACAATATTTGAAAACTGCTGACTGTGTTACTCTCTTAGCCTATTCATCGCCCCACTAAAGCATACCGACTGTATTAACACCATTAATCACATTTGAGTTATTTTTAAAAGTTTCATTTTAAATTCCATTAATAAATAAATAAAGAATGACTTCAAACACAGTTTTTTTTTTACTTACTGGGGCTTACTGTGTCTGACACTAGTTTTAAAGGAAGAATCACATTTTAGATGCAAAAATAGTAGAAATAATTTGCACTTTCTTTGAGGCCAGAATGAGCCGTTGAAAGACATACACTCAAGCAGGCAGCCTGAAACACCACTTTCTGCTCATTTATTAAGAAAGAAAAAATAGTTTTAGACAGTAAGAAAATTCACCTGAGTACTGATCCGAGATCTCTGGTACCTATGATGGTGTGTTGTCATTATTTTTGACATTTTGAACACCAGATTAATGAATTCATTAAATCAAATTCATTGGGACATTTCATAATTGTGTTTTACTTCATGCCAAAACTAATATTTACTCGCACATAAGCTCTTCTGCAGCGCTTAAGTTTTCATGAGTTTAAAACTGCATTAACTACCTTCGCCAAAGCAACCCTGTCTCAAAGTGACGTTCCCATACAACTAAACTGCGATGTAAATTATGTTTTGAGGGATTACGGATTACAGTTGCAGTTATAATCATGTGGTTAAAGTTGGAAAACTGAAATGAACCAAAAACAAAAACTCAACAAAAAAACTTTGTTAGGCTTAGTAAAAGATCACGGTTTAGCTTTTTTTATTTACTAAATTTGTTACGTTATTTAGGTTGTAGAAGTAAATTTAAATCAGTCAATGTTGACTTGGTAATTGTCTGCTGGGTGAAAGTCCTCTGTTCACAGACTTTGATTAGAAACCTATTTGTGATACATCAAAAAGAATCCGGAAGAAAATATGTTTTCTTCGAAACGTTCTTGACAATGCAGTTGTATGGAAACGTAATTTTTAAGAGACCAGGCTGACAAAGAAGATTATGTTTTCAGTTCAGTTTGTTGGTTTGTTTGTCTGTTTGTCAGCAGGATTACAGAAAAACTCTTGGTCCTATTTTCATGAAACTTAGTGGAAGGGTGAACCATGGGCCAACGCTTCTGGACATCCTGGATCTATTATGCTTAGAACCTGTTTGTTATAGGATCACAAATATTCTTAGGGAGGAAGTTTGACCACCTGTACACTGGAGTCCGCTTTTTGCTTCAAACTTGTTACTGACAGTCATTATTAGTTTTTTTGATTTTGTCTAGATAGTGATCCTAGATTTACCAAAACTTTCAAAACTTCTCGCAAGAGTAGCTGCCCGACAATTTATCCTAACCTTAACTATTCAAAGTCAATGCCTAGCCTTAACTATCTTGCGAAAGTTTAACAAATCTGATAAACGATGTTGTTCTGTTACAGGGCTCGCTAAACACTTCCTGCTTCACCTTGACATATGTGCAAACCAACTACAGTGGATACAACTGCGTACAAAGTTAAATTTCTACTTAAAGATTTAAAAGCACATACACAGTTTTGGAATGCACAACTTTCAAGTAGTCTAATAGGATTTAAAAGGTGGGTCTATGGGCGTCCTGGTAGCTCAACCAGTAGCACAGGCATCCCATATACAAAGGCTGAGTCCTTGCCACAGCGGCCACTGGTTCAAGTCCAACCTGTGGCTATTTGCTGTATGTCGTTCCCCTTCTCTCTTTCCCCCTTTCACAATCTGTACTTCACTATCATAAAGGCATGAAAAGCCCAAAAATATAACTTATAAAAAAAAAGTTGGGTCTATACTTTGTTTGAGGGGCATTATGTCCACCAGGGATGAAAACTGGACTCAGTCCAATTGATGTATACATCTTGCTTGTGACAATCCAAATTCTCATCAGAGACATTTCAGCTGCCAGAAAAGCAGCCAAAGTGTTGTGATGCTCTTTTCAAGCATAACAAATTGATACGATTTGTAAACAACACAAGCCGTCATATCTCACCACCAATTTGTCTCCTGCTTGAATAAAACATCGGACCACACACAAACTCCTAAATCCCCCTTTTTTGCATACTTCTCTGTAGATAAAGCATTTTTTCCAGATCATGGTCCAATGTTGTAGTCAGTAGAGTGTGGCAGAAGCATGGACTAACATCAACACAAGATTGTGGAATACATAACAGGCTTTGTTACAGTTCAGAGCCGTTTATACCAATCTGCATGTTGTAGGAAACAGAGAGGAAGAGCTCCAGGCTCAAGGGATGGCTGTTGGGAAATGGAGCGTGATGTTTGTTTTCTGGTTCCTTTAACCTTTTTTGCCATTCAGAAGACACAACAATTAAAATGCTAAATTGTATTTACAAAAACATTTAAAAGCAGTTAGTTAGCATGAGCAGTAATAAAGGACAGACTCAGTATTGGGTGTGCGTCAGAACTTATAATAGATTGTACCAAAGTCATTCTGTAGAAAATGTAACTACATGTAATTATGTGGAATCCGTCCAAAATATACAGTTGACGTTTACTGTCTCTATATGTGGCTAAGGGACAAATGTTTGTTTTTTTTATCCTGTATGGCAGGGGTCACTAACAGGTGGACCACGGTCCGAGTCCGGACCCAGACGCCGACCTATCCGGACCCGGACCTATAATCAATAAATTATTAAGGGATTTTCAATTTTGACGGGGCGCTTCTATTTTAACCGGCTCAGCTTTTTTCGTTTTTACAGCACTAGTTTAGCGGTTCAGGAAACTCACAGACTAATTACATGCGACATTGCGACTCTGAATACCGACAGATGAGAGGCGAGAGGCACGTGACAGACGGAAGACGAGTTAGCGATACAGGGAGAGAAGACGGAGAAAGGGAGAGAAACACAGACGGAGAGACGAGTGAGCGGCAGACAGGGAGAGAAAAATAACTACTAATGGCGCTCTCCAAGAAGAGAAAAGTAAACAGAGCTTTCAACCCAGAATGGACAGACTCATTCATTTTCATCCTTCCCACTGGGAGCACAAAACCAGTTTCTCATATGCTCAGAGACCATGGTGCTCATTAAAAGTGGTGACGTGAAACGCCACAATGAGGCAAAGCACAACGTTTTTGACCAAACATACCCACTGAAGTCTGAACTGAGGGCACAGAAAATAAGCACTCAGAGCCAATATGATTTTGATTTGTGACAAAATAAAGCAAATAGGCCACCTGTCAGCATCATGAGCCACAGAGAACAGTTTAACCCAGGATGTGCTAGCCTGGGTTAAACTGTTCAATTGTTAAACTGTGTTAAGACTGATTTATTCTAACATTGGTTGAGAGTTGAATCAAGATGTGAAACAGTTAAAGAAAAAGGGAAAGTCAAGCTGCTGCTGCTACACTTTATTTTATGTTTCTAAGATTAAGCACTTTATTTTAAGATGCACAATTTTTCAAAAGCTATTTTATTTATTTTCTCAATTTTATTTTTAAATGCAGCCCGAAAAGAACATTATACATTTCTACAGTATTATATATATCTGTATAGTTCAATGTTGAGTGAATATTGTCTAAATGTTTTTAAATTTGTACTTTCTTTATTAGATTTGACAGTCAGTTGTTGATGACGTGCAGACGTTGATATAGCTACTAGGCTGCTTCAATATATCTCACACTAATTCATAACGCAAGTTAGATATTATGATGCTCCGGACCTTTGCTCGTGGAAATTTTCTCTAACTGGACCTTTTAGAATTTTAGTTGAATACCCCTGCTGTATGGCCTTGTGTCGACTTCGTCTTTGTTTTACACGACAAAATTAACATATAAACTCATATCAGAGGAATTTTTACAGCACAAAGAGCGGATTTACCTTCTCAACCATATAATTAAGGCTATTGTCTTTCCATATGTTGTTTATATGTGTTGTCTCTGTAAAGCTGCTTTAATAATAAAGTTCTTTATTTTTTATTTATTTTTATAATGTCTAAGGGTTCGCTTGTAGTGACAAACCAACAGAGACTCTGCAGTTCCTTTCATCTGTACAAAGCTGTTGCCTCCTTTAGTTCATTGTTTTGGTTTTTCAGCTCGCAAACTACCCGTAACAACCTTGTTAATAGGCAGGCCGTTGATTTCAGGGAGGAAGCTCCAATAAGCCCTCCGTACACTTGTTTCAGATACTTTATTGTCCATTAGATTTGTATGAAATGGAAATGTGTCATATAGATGATGTGAAAGGTGTCACCACTCTCAGATAGTGATTTGTAGAGCATGGACAGGGTGTGCTGGCTGGTGTATAAGCTAAATTTCGCACAGACTCCTTGTATCTACTCCAGTAATCAGTTATTTAAATAATTTAGTTTGTAGCATAATTAGATTAAAATAACCTTTTGCCAACCATTAAGATGAATTAAAACACATTAACTTGACTCATAATGCATTAGTATGCCATTCAATAATTCAACTTTCCTTCTATAATTGAATAAGTGAAATGACCCTGTCTATAAATAAAGACATTTGTAGACACCACTACTCTTGTTTCTGTTTCTAGTCAAGCACAAAAGACAAGCGTATGATTTTCCATTAAGAAAGTTCTCACATTATTAGTGTTTTAATGACTTTGAACACACACACACACACACACACACACACACACACACACACACACACACACACACACACACACTCACACACAGCAACACTCTCTATCAATGAGACCATGTCAGTTCAGTGTTAGATAAAGCTAAATGTTAATGCTGTACAGTGTCTCGAAAATAAATGAGAGAAGCAACCAGATAATCTCAAAGTGTTCTCTGCAGAATATAGTAAAAAGAAATAAATAAAATCTATTTTCCCACCATTCAGAAATTCTGCAAATGTTTGTAATTTTGTTTTTGCTGTTGTCAAATCCCCTGCAGTAATTAGGGCAAATACACTGCACAGCCACCCAGGAAGCATTTGATGGACGGAGACTTGCTTTAAGGGTAACATACAGTATATCAACATCACAATGTTAGCTTGGAGAGCGTATTATATACTCAGATAAGTGTAGAAAAACAGAAATCGATATGAACAATGCGCTGCGGCTTTATTTTCTGGGATTTATTTTGCTTAGATGCTGTTTTTAGATTAAGGTTCAGGATGTCTTCTATCAAAGACATTCCCACAACTAGAATTTCTCAGTTGACATGAACAAGTTATGCAATAAAAAATACATAAGGTCATTCATATTGAAGTTCCTTCAGGGAAAGAGCCTCCCACCCAGCAACTTCCAGTTAATCTACTGAACCATGAGGTCAACTGGTCCATATAGAGCATGTAGTTGCTTTCCTCTCAGGCTATTTTTGTTTATCTCTGACTACCAAGATTCATAATGAGAAACCTGTTTTACGCAGGTTATATGGCCCCTTTTCAGACCTCTGCTGACCAGGTACTATAGCTATTAGGTACTACGTGCTGAAGTGCTCAGTGACATGACCAATTTGCAAAGTCAGTAGACCAAGGAATTATTTTGGCCTTAATCTTTCACTCGGCAATGCCAAGCTCATGTGAAAGCAATAGATACAAAAACAACATAATAAAAAAAGAAATGCGAGGTAAAGAGCAGCGTGTTTGACAGGGAGGTAATTATACGAGGCATAAATGACACCAGTAATCAGCTTTATGTTTAGGGATTTAAAACAGTCCATGTTTGAATTCAGTAGCAGCCCTTTGACATTTAAAACCGTGATTTGCTGGTGTGACGGAACAAGAAAAGGTGGTATCAGCGGGTATGTGCATGCATGTGGAGTGAGCACAGTAACCCCTGTATTTGTCTGTTTAGTTACTGTAGAGCCTCTGTTCACATGCAGTGTTTCTTTTTGCAGAAACCACAGCAACAGTGAGGCTGCAGCCTTCAAACAACAAATGAATCATTGAGATGCATCAGAAAGGCTGTTGCTGTGCATCCCAGAGTGGAGGAGCTTAAATAAGACAGGCTTGGATTTTCCAAGCACCACCTGACCACTGAACACAGGCCTCTGCATCTGCTGTTTATCCACACACACATTCAAAGATTAACAGCATTCAGAGCATGTCATGGTTACAGAAACAAGCTGTAGACGAGTGAGTTAGCAGGCAGTCAGTGCCACGGAGCCATCACAAACCTGGAAGGGTGATGTTCTTTTTTGTATTTCTCTTTCCTTAGAAAATTGCTGTTATTGGTGTAAATGGGTTGATGCACTGCTGAACTCCTTATAATGTGTTTATAGGCTATATACGAGTCTTGCCATAATTACATTAAACATAGTTTATTTCTTACTGAGAGACCTACGCTGCAGATAATGCAACTGCTTCCCAAAAAACATGTAAACAGGTAAAGGATGAAGCAATATTCTAGAATGTAGAAATATATTATTAAAATGAAATTGTGTTTGTTTTACATGTTCTATAACAAAGTACTTCAATCACACCCCACAGTGGAAGCATGCTGTTCTGAGCTTTCATGTTCCGTTCATGGTGTGATGTTTGTGTTGGGTTTTTCCTCCACCCACACTTCACAATTTAATTGAATAAAGAAATCTTACGGCTACACGTGTCATTGTATGCAGAGATGGTGCTTTTCATTAGCTCACTCTGTGCTACTTCTAAATATTACTTGCTGAGGCGGTTCCCCATAGAGACTGTTGGTAAAATATCTAATTTAAGCAATTAAAATGGAGCTATTGGTTTGGAATGATATGCCTCACAGAAAATTACTGTATAAATGATATCATAAACATGCTGAGCAGCAAAAGTTCCTTTGTGAAGAGACATTCTGAGGAGGCACCATGCAGTTAAAAGTTATCCTTGTAAACATTTAAACATCGATACAAATATTATAATTATAGTCATATTGAGACAATTACCATAAACAAATGGGGCTATAAAGAAAACATGTGACTTGTACCAGACAACTAAGTCTACAGAACGGACGAGGGGTGACTCAGGGAGACCTGTTTACACATCCATTAACAATAGTTGAAAGGGAATATCATTTATTTTACATTGATGGTACATCAGTTAAAACAATTCTAAAGGTTTCATTAACCACCAGTAAGAAGTTAAAACTTCCAGGTCTAAGTTCGCCTGGTCTCCTTGTGTAACAATGCTTGTATAACCTCAACCTGAACTGCACAATCAAATAATATACTTTTATTTGTTCAGGACAAACTAGGCTATCAGAATATGTATGAAGCAGGGATGTCACATGAAAGTATAAATAGTTAGATGACTATAAATACAAAATAAAAAACTAAATGGAAATTGAATGTCACAGAACTGTATTCAAACCACACAGACAACAATACGTTCCTAAACTTTGCACATCAGTTAAATGTTTCCTCAAGTCTTTGGAATCATGGAGAAAAAAAGACAAAAAATTATTAAAATGTTTGAAGTATTACCTGTTATTACTGTAGCTAACTTGCTTTGGGGTGGATCATTGTTTGGAATATCATGTGATACCTTGATAAAATCCTAAAACACACTCTCTGTCCAAATAAACAATACATGTACAAATATAAAAACTATCAATATATATACTTTCTATTTATTTAAAATATATTTAAATTAAATATGAGCCACTAACAATCCTCAGTTAATTCCCTATTGCTAAGTAAGAAGGTCTGCTCCTCATTCTCCATCATCTTCACTCTCCAGAATAAGTGTAAGGGCTTCTTCTCTTCTGTATCTGCGCCTTGATGCAGTAAGTAAAGTAAGTAAAATCAACAGGTCCATGTGCTCAGTGTCTGTCTGTCTCCAGACTGCGCTCCTCTCAATAAATGAATTACTTACTACAATCGATTCCTTCCAATGTCACTTCCTGTTCATTTGCATCTCAAGTAGACAAATAAAATGTAAAAAATTAAAACAGGAGACAAATTCATGGGTTGCCTATTACGTCCTGGGAACACACTTTACAATATTATCCAAGTGCGCAGGGGATCATCTACACAGTCACCAGAAAGAGGCTCTGATTTGTCAACAGACCTCACGCAATGCATCATGGGATGCATAATGCCAATTGGTCCAGAACTACGCCGCCCGACTCCTCACACACACCAAATCTTGGCACCACATCACCCCAGTCCTCAAAGAACTCCACTGGCTACCTGTCTCACTCCGAATCAACTAAAAACTCCTGGTCCTCACTTACAAAGTCCCTCCACCACCTAGCCCCCTCCTATCTCACTGACCTCATCTCCCCCTACCAACCCCCACGGTCCCTCAGATCCACCTCAGCTGGTTTCCTTTCCACCCCCAAATCCAAGCTGCGCAGCTTTGGAGACAGAGCCTTCTCCAGGGCAGCACCCAGGCTCTGGAACTCTCTCCCCTAAGACATCTGTGACTCTCAGTCCCTCTCCATATTTCAGTCCCGCCTCAAGACGCACCTCTTCTCAAGTATCATTTGCTAGCCCCCTGTTAACCGTATTATTATTATTATTATTATTATTATTATTATTATTATTATTATTATTATTATTATCATTTTTATTTTTTCCTTTTCTCTTTCCCTTTCTTCCCTCGTCCTAACCCCTCCCCCCACTTCCCCTACATACATTAAAGTGGCTTTGAGGTCTCGAAAAGCGCTATATAAATTCTATTTATTATTATTTATTATTATCTCTGGAACTCTTCAGCTAGCGGCTAACAACAACAAAATCTCTTTTCAACACAGATAAATAATCACAGAAGACATCCATTGTCAGATATACTATAAGCTTTATGAAGTCTCTTAAAAACACTGTTGTTCCATGATGGATCACAAACTGCCTTAAAATGCTACGACTGCACCGCATTCTTTATATCTAAGCCACGACACCAGTTTAATAGATGTATTTGAAAGTAAGCCTCTATCCGGCTGCGTTTTAGAGATAATCCAGAAAGTGTAAACATAGTGTATTGTTGTATTATGCAACAGGATCCACCTCCCAGTGTTAAGGTCAATCCATATGTTACATGCATGGTCAAACAAGTCCTCCAGACAAAACAGTTTGTTTTTCCTTCCAAAATGACTTCTTACAGACTAACTATTACACAAACTGTCAATATGAACATTTTTTGGTTTACCATTGAGACAGTTTGTCACGGCCAGGCCTCCTGTCATTCCTTGTGTTTTCCCTGGGTGGCCTGCTTGTTTCTCTCTCTGTGTATGTGTCTGTGTAACTCATCAACCCAGCAGTATATCAACCCCAGTCTTCAGCCACTCGTCGCTAGATCGTCTACTCAGCTACAGTGGATCCCTGGCTTCCTGTCCGCACGCCCGCCCGCCTGCCTGCTACCTGCTACCCACTTCACCCTCTGCCTCTACGAGGCAGATGTTCTCCATCCTCCATCCCCTTTCGCTGGAAACCCCTTCAATAAATCTCCTACCTATTGCTCCAAGTTTGGGTCCTGCGTTTGGGTCCTTCCCTTGTTGCACACGTGACACAGTTAATGTTTGGTTATCTTTAAAGCAGAAGAATGACTTGGTTAGGAAATTATTTTGACTGTGGTTAAAAAGTTAGGAAAAGGTCTGGATAGTTAGGAAAACAACGCTGGCTACAAACAGCCGTCCAGTGTCCAGTTCATACGAGTGACTTCTGATTATTTCGACACATTTGTATGAATTCATTTCCTGTTAAATGTTTTGTTTGTTTATGATCATTCCCTAATAATGCTACAATAAGATCAAAACATCCATGTAGAAACCAGCAGGAGGAGAGCTAGCTAACGTTAGCTGTAAGCTACTGGTAGGCAGCACAGTCCTGCTTGGCTTAATAACAGAGCTAACGGCTAAAAACAGTATAGTAGTAACAGTAAACAGTAGTTTGTATCAGTATACATTTCATGCCTACTCACAAAACCTTGGTGGCTATAAGAAATGGTTTAAATATCACTGCTGTTCATTGTGACTGTATTGCAGGGTTAGCAGAAATTGTGTGTAATCTCCATAATTTTAAAGTGCATTTAAAGTCAGAAAATTTAAGATATCTGTAGGTATGGAATTAGCTGTCTCACTTGTTTTCCTCTTTAGCTTTGGTGAAATCTGTTAATATGTTGGAGCTGTCCTTTTCAAGCTGGAAGCCTGTGACCACCTGGGTCACGCTAGTGTTTCATGAATGAGTACAATACAAAATGACACGATGCTATTTCCCCTTTTTGTGAGGTTACAATTGCGTAAGAAGTCTGTGTGCATGAAGGTATGCTAAAAGCTTTAACACTTTGCTCAGTAAGAATGGAATGCATTGGGAATATGGTCTTCATTTGGAGGGAAACTTTGATTAACAGTACCAATGGAGTAACATATAAAGTACCAACAATCTCATTTGTTTTATGTTCAGACAGCTCTGAAAAATAAAATGACAGATTTGACAAAGAAGAAGTGCAGATTTTTATTTTGCCATCTGCCGCTGTCTCAGACATTCCCTGTGAGCAGGTTTTTTTTTTTTACAAACTCGCCAAAGTATGAGCAGGGAGGGATCAATACAGTCCCTGCACGGAGAACCATAAAGAGCTGGAGCCTGCAGGTGGTTACTGAGGGTCTGGTATATAGAGACAGCAGCTGGAGCAGCAGCAGAGCCTGTAAGTTCACCAGCTTTATATTAAACGATTACAGTATGCTATACGTTTTTTGATACTATTGTTTTCTCTGCATAGTCTGTAAAGCTTTATGACCATGCAGAGAACTTTATAGGTTTATGTTGTTTTGTAAAATCCTGTAAAAACTGCTAATAGAGATAAATGGGTCACTTGGCCCAATCCACTTTTCCCTGGAAGCAGTCAAACACATTTTTATAACCCGCTCTGTTCCAGGTCTAAAGCGCACGTCACAAGCATAGCAGCCATCTCTTATGAATGACTTAGAGTTGTTTTACATGAACAACATGTGGACTTTAAGTACTTCAAAGTTCAGCACGGAGTCCAACATGGCTGGCAGTGAGGCAGGTTGGGTTAACTAGACACAATGTTTTGCATTGTACAAATTATGTTTCTAATCCACCATAAAGCAGGATATCATGTATGTACAATAATGACATATACGGTATTACAACATAATCAGCTCATTCTTAGCTCATTTAAAACAATTAATTACAAAACAGATTGATGAGTATACTTCTCTTCATAGTTTCCCCTCTGTATTCCAGCAAACATCCTGACTTAAGTGGCCAAAATAATCAGAATCAAGAAAACTTTATTATGTGGCGCAAAGTGATGATTGTTTGATCTAATATAAACTCATTTTTTCATAGCTTTGTTAATGATAGGTTGGTTACAAGCCTCTACAGCGTCGCTGGTGTTGTTTTCAGCTTGTGAGTCTTTGTGTGTCATCATGGTAAAGTTTTCTCTGTCTGTAGACAAATAATAGCGTCACAACCATACAAGATGCAGTCACAAAACGTTACAGATGTGTATCAAGCTTGAACATGGGTGTGGTCTTAGCAAGGGGCCCTTATAGCCCTGGCCAAATTTGGTGTGGTGGCTGGTGTGATCCCATCGCAAGATGGTCTATAAAGGCTGTTTTGGATATATTTGTCCAGGCCACAGTGCTTTTATAACAAGGACCTAATGGGAGGAGTTGGAATGAGTTATGGAGAGGGTGTGAAGGGTCCTGTGGGATGATGAGGTGGTTTTTCTGTAGAGATATGATATTGAGGACTGTGAGGTGCCTGTTATTTTACTTGGTTGATGATCCGAGAAAGTTTTGATTTGTTTTTAACAGAAAGTCGTAGCCAGATGCAACGATGTAAGTCAGGACTGAATCAAAGAGTGGTTAATGTCTTTCTTAACATTAAAACTCCTCAGCAGAAGGAGGTGCTGCTGAGTCACTGTGCTCTGAAAAGGAAAGGGTTCTGTCTAATTCAGTATCTGGATGCCCCTGGATGCTCCACTACCCCTGTTTTTAATTCTAGGGGTTCAAACAGTGGGCGATGTTAGTCTCCTCCCATGGCACAGCGCTTTGGTTTCGAAGATGTTCAACTCCAAAGAGCTCTCATCAATGAGGGTGATGAGAGAGTCCACATACTGGTGATATGCTGACAGTCAGTCGGGCCACAAGGGCCATGTCATCTGTTCGTGTTGCAGTTTATGTTAGATGAAGTACAGAATAGGAGATGAGACTCAGCCCTGTGGGACCCTATGTTAAAAAACCTTTACCATTTACTACATGTTGTTGCCTATCCTGCAGGTATTTGTAGTCCAGAGAGGCCGTTAAGCAGAGTGTGTATGTCAAAAGCTTAGGAGAAGTCCATAAATAAAACCTGGTCTAGGAATGAGATCAGGAAGTTTTAGTATCCACTAGTGTCAGGCAGCCATCCTCAGCCTCTCGCTTCGCTTTGTAGGACAACCGGGAGAGGGTCAAATTTGTCTGCAACCAAGGTGGAGAGCTGGTCACACATATCACATCCTCCATAGCACTGATGTTGCAGTAATATGGAACCTTAGCCTTTGAGTTTTAGGGTACGCGTATAATGCTCTTTCCATGTGTGGGGAACAAAGACAGTCCAGGAGCTACTGAATGAGTTGGATCATGACATCCCCCGGGCCAGATGAGTGGCCCACTCTTTAAGCACTGTGCCTTGGAGCTTTTCTGGGCCTGGGGTTTTCCATGCGCTTACTCTGAGCATGTAAACCCCTTTTTTCTTCATTCTTATAGTGGATTTTCCTTCTGTCTTGAACTCTTTCTCCAACTTGCTAACCCTGCCAGTGCCAGTTCTTTCTTGACCTTGCAAATAGTACTTTGACAAAATAATCACTCACTAGTTTTTTTTTCAGAGCTGAACTGAATAAAGCTGAATTAACTTTAATGCTTAGCTTTTAAGTCAACATGAACAAGAAGTCCTAAAAGTGCTATGGATAAAATCATAACTATTGAGCTAGCACATCCAGAGATCCAGAGATAAGTAAGGTAGTAAGTTGACCTTATTAGGGATTGCTGGTATTATTTTGTCAAAATGTATAGTCACTCTTTAATTTATCATCACTGTACTTATCATATCTAATTGTTGGACACTTGTTCTCAAGTAACTTATATTTACAATGTCTCCTTTTACTCTTAGTTATTTAGTACACTGTGTGTGTGTGTGTGTGTGTGTGTGTGTCTGTGTGTGTGTGTGTGTGTGTGTGTGTGTGTCTGTGTGTGTGTGTGTGTGTGTGTGTGTGTGTCTGTGTCTGTGTGTGGATACTTGCTTAAGAACACCAACCCAAAAAGAAAAAGAAAAAGAAAAGGCATGAAAAGAAAAATACAGCTCAGTCCATTAATATCCGGCTGTTGCTGTGGAATTTGTTTTCTCTTGTCAGCCGGTTGTGGCTGTCACAGTGATGAGTGGGGCCGAAGTGCTGAGCGCCTGTATCACTCTGACGGAAAACACATAGATAGAGCAAGAGAGGAAGAGCAATGAAGGGCGAAGAGGAGAGAGGAAGCAGGTGAAGGAGAAGGGACAGGAGCGGGAATGACAATGGTGGAGAGAAGGAAGAGTGACAGCAGCAGTGACTGAAGACGGCGACAGAGAGACGACTGAGTAGCAGGTTGGCTCTCAGCGTGAGTTTGAATATGTAAACACACACAGTCTTCATCAGACTGACATAGGAACGGCTCTTCAGCACAACAAGTATTTTCACACAACACACAATATCTATTATATTGTGCAGCCTGTCAGCTCATAGAACTTGTCAGACTGCTTGCATTTAGCAGTGGTGGCTTTTAGCTAAAAGACTTGAAGCGGCTTCTAAATTCCTGAAGCTTTGTTTCGAGGGTGTTGCGTGACGATGTTGCCTTTGGATGTTTATTATGGAACGTTTTGTTGTTGCTGTAGAACCAACTGCAGACAAATTATGGGAAACAGTTTTCTTATTTGCTCACAGATCAAATTGTTTGCAGTCAGAGCCAAGCTGCATCTACTTGGTGACTGTGGTGAAGTTTACAAATAAAACATCTCAAATTTTATCTCATGAATCAAAATTCAGACACTCAAGGTTAACACTTTTCAAAAATGATTATGAGTGTATATTTGTGTTTCTTAGCAGGATATCTCAAAAGGTATTGATAAAATGTATTGGAGATAAAGTTCAATGGCCAAGGACAGCATGATGAATGTAAGATGTGGATAGTATTACCATGTGTGCACTTACAAAGGTCCTTATTCTTTACCTTGGAAATAGTAGTTTAACAAAGAAATGTTGAACTCAAGGTCCACTTATTAGATTTATCTGAGGGTTTTCATCCATTGCATTGCCTTCATCAACAGATAGTTTGCTCAGTTGTTGCCCCCCACACTGGCCTGATCGAAGGTTCCGCCCGACCGGCCAGGAAAGAGCCTGTGAAGACCTGAATGTAAGTGCTGGCCCAAATCTGCTTTAAGACTCTGGTGCTGGCCTACAGTGCTGTGAATGGATCAGCCCCTTCCAACATCCAGGCCATGGTTAAACCAGACACCCCAGAGTGTTCACTTCACTCTGCATCGGCCAATCGGCTTACTACTCCCTCACTGCGAGTGGGACCCAGATTCCCCTCAAATAAAACCGTGTGTTTGCTATCCTGGCTCCAAAATGGTGAGACGACCTCCCCATTGATGTCCGGTCATCAGACAGTCTTCACACCTTCCAGTGCAGACTGAAAACTCAAATGTTTCAATGGCACCTCGACAAATAAAATAAATATGTTACACTGGCTTATTTGTAGCTAATGGTTGAATTCGTATTCTATTGTTTCTGTATGTTGCACTTTTGTTTGGCTTATTTGAAGCTATTGTTCTGCACTTAAAGGATTTCACCTATTTGAAGTTAATGTACTTGCAAGATTCTTGCTGTTCGGAGTTGTATCCTCATGATTGTTTGCACTTATTGTAAGTCGCTTTGGACAAAAGCGAAATTTAACTATAATGTAATGAATGCCGGAAGTTGGTGGAAGAACTGCAGAGCATAGCTCCACTGTAGAGTGCTGTTTAAGCAGGTGGAGACTCTGAATAGCGGTAAGTGTCCGTTACAACCATCCCGTCTCCTCTTAACGTAAAACCAGCCTATCTGTCCAAGACATTTTTTTTGTATGTTACCCGGAAGTACATTGTTTCAAAGCAAGTGACTTTAAAAACAATGTTTGCCATATCACACACACTGATGGTGGAGAACATATTGAACGTATTTTAATTAATAATAAATAATGTTATAAATAAATTATTATTATTTTGAATTAACTAGTTAACTACAATTTTGGCTAAAAACATACATAATAAGTACATAATTAGCAAGAAATAACATACTCATTTCTTAAGAAAAATCTATAAATCTGGCCACAAAGCTAAAGTGCTGTGCAATCCACTATCATTACGGCTGCCTTCACTTTTGGCTGCAGTAGACTGCATGCCACATGAGACAGGAGGCACTTCAGTAACATCCATGTTTTATTTACTGGACGGTAGCCACTTGGCAACAAACATGTGTTTCTTAGAAAGCCTGGCTTTGTTAAAAGGACTGGCAGTTTGCTGTTGGGAAATTCGAAATGTGAGAAGAACATACATTAAGGTGCTAAAGGCTATTTCTATTCAGTTTAGGCCACAGAAAAGGAGTGCAGTGTGTTTCTGCACACTGAAATACAACAACTTTCCGGTCCTTTTTATTGGCCATAATGTTCTATGAACATTTAATATGATCCCTTCCTCTATACAGATTTATCTGTTAGCTTGGTGACATCTGTTGATACCACCATGGCTTGCTGACATCTATTATTGAGCTTAAAAAGGATGTGTTCAATTGGATAATAGCAAGTTACAAGCCGCAACATTCCCATGTGTTTGTACCCTTTGAAATTCAGCCTTTCAGAAAGTGAAAGTGCTAGTTTACTGTTTTGTCCGACACAGCAAGGCTCCTCTTCAATCATTAAAAAAGGCGTTTGGTCTGTGTTTCTCGACAGCTCTCAGCCACCGCCTTCACAGTCGGGTCGCAAAGGCGACACGGGTGAAAACTGTAATTTGATGATAAATGATGTAACTACCAGCTCCTCTAAACCAGAATGTCTCAGTGGCAGTCAGTCTCAGTCAGGTGGTGATAGGTAGTTGGCTTGGTAGTATCATGGATAGATTACTAAACAGGCCCACGAGGTACAGGCTCAGTAACGTAAAACTAACACATTGTTGCCAAACGACCAGAAAGAAACAAAAACATGATAAAAAAATCTAACAATAGACACCAAATGACAACTAAAAGATGCAAAAGAAGAAGTGCAATTTAACAGTTTGTGTTGCATCAGCCAGGTTCTCCAACAGCCCCAGAAAAGCGGTCGTCATGCACAGCTGTGGCTATATATAGATCTTATAGCACTAATTCACCACATGTACCTGTAAACGATCTCAATCATCATTATTAAACATCATAAGGATGATAAATGACTAATTGATAGCACTCATATTGAAAACGACTTTACAAAGTGCTTCTAAATTCCTGATCAAATAGAAGGATCATTAATACAGGAAAGTCATGGCCCGTATATACGTATATACATATCTTTCTATAAAATTGTGGCCAATCGCACCCCCGCCCCCATTCAGAAGTTTGTAAACCTCCCCCAGCTGTCTAGACACGAGTATCGGAAAAGCAAAAGTTTAACAGTGGTTAAGAAAACACCACTTGATGAAAATGCCTTCCAAATCCTCCTTTGCATTCCCCCACTTCAAACAGCCCCCCGTTGCTCTGTACCGGGCCATAGACATAAGATCATTGACGCTCTTGACAGTGTTCCATGTCCTGCTCTAAATTCCCTCCACACTCTTCATCCCTTGGTCTCTCTCTCTCTTCAGGACGTGTAACAGTTAGCCCCTTAGCTTTCACAGATTCAAAGTCAACTCATTACTACAATATGTGTTTGATTAAGTATCAAAATAGAGCTTGTTTCTCAAAAATAAATCCAGGAACCCTTACTGATCTATTCAGTTCTCTATCTACCAAAAAGGGGTGTGGCAATGACATTTTGCAAATTACCCGTCTGTGCCCGTGCTTAGAATTAAAAAATTGTCAATCAAGTCAAGTTACGTTGCAGCAAATGTGCGTGCCTTCTAATTTGCTAGTCTTATGCAGCTGGATGGTGCATTCTGGAAAAATATGTCACTTGAAAATTGATTACTGCAGGAGAAAGATAGCCACAGAATAATTTAAAGATTAATTTGGTAGTCAAATGTTGACAGCCAGGAGGTTAGCTGCTTTGACCACAGCACAACATACAGCATGCAATAGTCGCTAGCAACAGTTGAGTTGAGTTATTTGATTGCTGCAAGTTACAACCGACTTCACACACTTATTCCAACTACATGATTTTTCCAACAATGTACAGTTCATGGGGAGTAATAACAACAGACCACCTTACAGGCTGTTCAACCGTGGTGGCTAGTTCCCTCCGCCAGTCAGGAATGGGATCCCTTTCTCCCTGTGTTTCCTTAAACCAAAAACAAAACTTGGTTGATCATATTCACATAATTTATTAATTAAATCTTATGATGTAGCTTAGAAGGAGTATTGCTCTTTACTTTTTCATCGTGTTCCTTTTGGATCCATTCATTACATTTTTTATCCAACTTTCCCTCTTAAGGATTTAGTTCCCTCTATAATTTTAAATTTTCTGGAAGATTTAAGCTATAGTACTTTCCACACTGTACTGAGCAGTAGGGATGTAATAATTATTATAATTTTTTTAATCAAGGAAATGGCGTATTTGCTCCCACCCCGCACCTGTCCCCCCCCACTCCGTTTCTAGGACAACAGACATTTTGGAAATTCACCTTCAATTTGATCTCAACTACACTTCTGCAAAGTTTCATGACTGCATCTTGCAAGGTTATGACACTAACGCAGTCACACGTCTGTTCACAGGCACACACGCACGCACACACACACACACACACACACACACACACACACACACACACACACACACACACACACACACACACACACACACACACACACACACACACGCACGCACAAGATGAAAACAATACCTATCGCTGTCCCGGCTGGTAATTAATGTGAGTTCCTATTCCCCACTCTTTTGTGATCAGTTGTTAGAGTTAATTGGCCAGTCAGGTGCCATTATTAAGTGTTATTCCCTTTTGTTGAACTCTCAAGTCCATACAATCAAAATGGGAGGAAACAATTACAAGTCCAAAGACAAACAAGGAGCAGTAGAACAGATGCACATTAATACCCAGCGGAGAACTAAAAACAAAAGAGTTCTAGTAACAAGTACATCAATACTCCATATTTTTGTTTCAATACAAATACTTACAATATAATCAAAGTATTGCAGAGAGAAGGAAAAGGAGAAATTGAACAGTAAAATGAGGAAGACTTAATTTATGTAGCGCTTTTTTAGTCTTTGCTTTCACAACACAAGTCACGGTCACACCTTCATACAGAGGCAGAGGCTGACATACAAGGTGCCACCTGCTCATCAGGAGAAACAAACATTCACACACTCACAAACAGTGAGGGGGTTCAGTATCTTGCCTCAAGACACTTGGACACGCTGGGGCAGGGGATCGAACCACAACCTTCCTATTGGTGCACCACCCCTCCACCTCCTGAGCCACAGCTGCAATTACACATCTTTCATTTCTATTGTTTACTTAACCTTACTAACCTCCCTAACTCCCCTAAACCTAACCTTTGTGTTACTGTACACCTAATAGTAATCATGTTATGCTTTGGAGTCAGAGGATGATGGAGCTCTGACATGTCGTATCTGCTCAGTCAGAACTCCCACTGTGCTGAGATGCACCTTCTGAATTCCTAGCAGGGACTGCCAATACAGGAAATGTCAAGGGGAGAGCAATTCAAGGATGATGCATATTTCTGCTTTTTAATTAAAACTGGATTTCAGGTCATCAGTGTTTTCCACCTCTGATTATTTGATTAATAATTTAAGGTATATTTTAATAATATGGTGTCCAATTATGACAATTATTGATTTTTACACTTGTCTCGCATCAGTGGTTGACTAATTTCTAAATATCATTCCAGTTACAAAGACAACACTTTGGCAAAGCATTGAATATTATTTTTGTCATTTTTATCAATGCTGATTATTAGAAACTTTAAAACAAGCAATATAAAGTGAATGAGAAATCAGTGTAACCTCTCAAAAAGGCCGTATTGGTTGAATCTTCAGGGGATGAGTTCTGAGAACTGTTGGTGTCTCCAGTAGCACATTTTGTCATGATGACCCACGACTGTTAAATATATGATATAATCGCCATAGATTATTCACAATTAAATTCCAAATATTTGTCTCAGAGGGAAGTCTCTGCTGATGAATTAAAGACTACCCATATAATAATAATGATAATAATAATAATAATAATAATAATAATAATAATAATAATGATAATAATAATAATAATAATAATAATAATAATAATAATAATAATAATAATAATAATAATAATAAGCTTTATTTGTATAGCACCTTTCATACAATAATTGCAGCCCAAAGTACTTCAAAGCAAAAATATAACAATTAGTACAAGGACAGAATAAGAGCATTTACAGTACAATAATCACAGTGTAGATGTAAATGAGTCTGAAGTACCTTTATAAAAATAGCTGAATTAAAATAGTATAAAATAGCAGATAAAATAGCAGAATTAAAATAGTATAAAATAACATTGGAATTCATGCCTAGTTTCCGTATCTGTGCTGTACTTAACGACCCTACTGCCGGGAAATCACATTCATCTCACCATTCTTGTAAATGTTTTAAACTGTCAGAGCCATATTTTGAAAGCATGAGATCAACAATGGGCACCTGTGGCCTTTCAACTGGTTTACTCCCTTCGGTTAAAGCCAGTTTTTCTCCAATACACATTTATCTGAGAAACTTCCTCTTTTTCCCGTGGTAAAACAGTCTATTTGATCTCAGGCTTTTCAAATATAATATAATATAGACTTTTTCAAACTGAAACAGTGGAATTCATACCAGAAGGCCACATAAAAGATGACATATTGGTACAAGTACATTCCTACTGTACCTACAAACTAACCTAACAGTCAAACTTGATGTCTCAAAAAACAATGTCCTTCCTCAAACTTGAATGAGCTGCTTCAGTAACATCCAATATTAACACATAATAATGCTGAGCTGGAGAATCTCCAAGATAGGACAACAATTTGCTCGCAAAAATGATTACGGCTAGTTGTGCAGCATAAATATATGAATATAACTGAATGCAGACCATTAGACATCTTCAACACATTTAGTGCTACAAACAAGCTGGGAGGGCTGCTGTGTATTGTTGCTTCATTGGCTACATTTACTCCCTCAAGGTAAATAGCAAAGGAATGAAACCTATTTATTCTGTTTAAATATTTCATCATGGAAAGACAAGCCAGTGGTTTGTCCTGGTTGATATCTAACTAACAGCAAAGGCTGCAAAGGACATAAATCAGTTTGGCTCCAGTTGTTCAGTAATGGGCTAATGTGTCTTAGACAATTAAAAGACACATTGAAGACACATCCACAAAGTTCTGGCTGGCTGATTCATCTAAATCAACAATTCAAATAGTAGCTTGGTTGCCGTATTATGCAGGGTTAGCATCAAACTCCAATTATAAATATACTAATGCTGCATTTGATGAGGTTTTTGACTGCTAACAACTCAATATCCGTCAATGCTACGGTTTGGCTTTGAAATTCAAATTCAAATGAGAGGTGGAGACTATATTGTTCATACAGTGCTAGTGAGAATATTGTCTTTTAGCTATCAATACAACAAGCTCTGCTTTTTTGCCTTCAGGATACCAGGAGAATATATTTGGTACTTTTACCCCGTCAGATTACTTGTTATTTATTGACTTGGTTCCATTCTGTTATCTGGTTAATGATTTAATATGTTTTGAATGCTTAACCCTATTCGACTAGTGACCTAAATATAATTCTGAACATTCACCATCTGTGCGCAACCCTGTAAATTCATCTTTCTGGTGTCTGTCTTTCTTTGCTTCATTGAAATTCCACACCTGTCTCTGCAGTGCTCTCTGCAGTTTTCAACTAAAATACCAGTGAAAAGCATCCAGTCTCAGGGGGGGATTTTTTTTCCAGCATACACCTCCTCAGCCATGTGTCACCCCATTGACAGCGAACAGAGAAAACAACTGAGTGGCTCAGGTAGTGAAGAACACCTGTATTTGTCGTCGAAAGAACATGAATTTCCAGTGATAGTACAGAGCTGGTAGCTTCTCTCAGAATGTGGTTAAGGACTGTATGAAAGTTATCGGTGTGGAGAGGGGGGTCGAAACATTATTATTATTATGAAAAATCAAGAGCCCTAACTTCAGATAACAACATTTTCTCTCCCTTGACGTAGAAACGTATCTTAATATTGAATTAGTATGACTCATTTTGCCAACAACAATAATTTTCACAGACCATCTTGGGATAGGATCACACCAACCGCAAAATCGGGCATGCATTATTGAACCTGTCAAATCAACATTCAATATGTCAATACAGCTAAGGAACACGAGGATGTCAATAATAATAATACATTATTTAAGGGTAGGGATTATGTGCTCGTAGGTCCATGTGTGCCAGATAACTCTTGCAGTGGAATTCTGGACATACTGTGGTATTTTTAATAACACCAAAGAGAAGGGCATTACAATAATTAAATTGGGGCTTTAATAAAGACATGAATTAAAGTCTCTGCAAAAGAGTGAGAGAGAGAGGGACTGAGTCTGTACATGTTCTTCAGGTGGAAAAGGCCATTTTGGTGATATTTCTATTATGTATGTCAAAACAGAGCATCAAGTCTAAAGTTACACCAATATTTTTTACCTCAGCAACATGAAGGATGTAATGAAACCAGTGATGGTTAGATGTAGTTTGGAAACTTGGGGCTTTGGAGGCAATGAGGATAGCCTCAGATTTATCCTGATTAAATTTAAGGTAAATTAAATTAAGGAGTTACCCTGTCCTTTTGCAATGATTAGTAGTAGGTGTTCTTGGCCATGTTCATATCGACAGACAGACAGACAGACAGACAGACAGACAGACACTTTATTATTGCCACACACTAGTGTTGGTGGTAATTGGTAGGATCTGACATGATCTTTTTGGACTCATGCATGGACAGTTTAACCAGTATTCCTGCTGAGACACTTTCATTTTGCGCAGCTCTATTGCAAAACATGGAGCAGATAAACGAGTGGATTCGTAGGTTTAAAATAACATAGAGTGAGAGGCACACAGTCGATGTGAGGGGGCATGGATTGTAGCATTGAAAATGACAGCCTTATGATCAGATACTACTATATCCATGCCATGTAGGTTGGAGGGAGAAAAAGTCCAGTATGTGACCTTTAGCGTATGTGGAGTTTAACATGCTGATAAAAATGGAATGAATGGAACAGGTTTATGAACTCGGCAGCAAATTAACATTTTTTAGAGTCCACATGGATGTTAAGGTCACTAACTAAAAAAATGGAAGGATACATAGAAGATAAATATGTGATAACCTCAGACAATTCACTAATTAAAACAGAGGATATTGTAGGAGACGGTAAATAAGAAAAAAGAACTGAGACTGTAGAAAAGTAAACTTCAGAGAAGGACATTCAAATGATGTAGCTTTTTGTACAGCTGCAGTTATGACCTTATAGGCTGAAAAAATGGAGCACTGCTAGACCACCACCAAGCCTAGATGTAATGTACTCAAACCGGGGGGGGGAGCTTGGTTTATTGTTATGTAGTAAGGTAGCTGCCAAGTTTCAGTCAGACACAAAAAGTCAATGCTATGCTCAGAAATCGCATCATTTATAAAGGTTGCCCCGTCTGGGGAAAGAGCTGTAACAATCTGCCTGTTCGTTAGATGTTTTGTGTTGTGTTTGTACTTCCTGTTTTATTTTGTTAATTACCTGTTCTCTGTTGTTTCTACTTCCTGGCCTTGTGTGTTTGCCTTTCTCTTCCAGCTGTGTCTCGTTCCCTCATTTAGTGTTAGCAGCCTGTTCGTGTCCAGCTTGGTTTATGTTTGTTTGTTACTTTGGATTTTGTACTTCTTTGGATTCAGCTTTTGCTATAAAAAAAGCCTCACTTTTTTTGTTATATTGTCTGCTGAACTGCTTTTGGGTCCTCTCCTACACCTCACCGTGACAAGATCAACACCCCATGGAGAAGCCTTGAGGCTGTCCGGCCCAGCAAAGGTGGTGAGCAGCATCATACGGTGATCAACGGGAAAAGTCGACTGGCGCTTGGTGCACTGAGGTTGGAGGCAGAAGAGGATGCGGAAGGTGGGAACATCAATCCAGTGGTGGAAACTCCTGCATGTCAAGGATGTCAAAACCTGTGCTTGAACTCACCGTAGCCTTCATACGACCCTCTGCCGACGAGTGCCTGTGCCCCCGCTGGGATATGACAGGGAGTAGAACAGGCCGTTACTTTGGGCTTTGCTCACATTAGAAGTCAAGGATCTTCAGGCTGGGCTGAAACAGCCTCAGGCTCTGGAGCTCCCGCGATGATCGAGCCTGTCCACGGAAAAGTGGGATCATTGTCCGTTAAATGAGTGGCTCGGTCATCGAAGGGAATGCTCGCATTCCGGTTGCTGCAGCAAGAGTCCGTACACTCAAACAAAACGCAAACGTTTGCGTGCCAAGCAATTTGTTATTTTCTAATAATTTCAGTAGAATCCCTGAGATTCCCTATTTAACTATGGCAGGATAATGTAGCAGGATTCAGTTTTTTTTCTTGTGAAGCACAGAATCACTGCAGCTGTAAAACTGATACTCAAGTCACGCAATGAATGCGTGTGTGATCATTCCCCCACTGCACTCTATCTCTCTTTTTCTCCTTTCTCTGCCCTGAATCCTCTCCTTTTTGCTCGCTCATCTCAATCAATAAATGTAACTTTGCCCACAGAAAGATCCTAAGGCTCCTTGCTGTCCTTTGCAGAGCTTAAAGCCTCATGGTCTGTGTGTGCATACACATCACCAGGGTTTTCCTCATGCCCTCCTCTCTTTGTATTCTTATTTAAATATACATATCCCTATCATCTTCTCATGGTAGCTGCTAAGAGACACCATAACGACCTCTGGCAGGTGCTTTGTTCCTTTTGTTTTTTAAGCTACAGCATGCTCACTTTTCACTGCAAAGTCTTCCAAAGTGTTCATGCTCAGAATTCATAGACAGACAGTGATGTTTGCTGTTGTGACTGACAGCAAAATTCTATGGTGCCATAATTCTAGCCTCATAAATATCAGACCTCAAACATGATACAGTCCTGCAAGTCCAAATATCTAATTTTCTTTTACAGAAGTCTATATTCTCACACACCTCCCTCACCCATGTTGTTAGAGCAGCAGAAGGAGGATAAAATGAATAAATTAGACCTCAACCATATTCTTTGGACATGTAAACAAAGTGTTGTTGATATCCAATCACACACCTCTCACTATGATATTGCTGTGCTAGCTACCCACACTGGCTAACAGGCAAGTGCTGTTTTATATGATGGGTGGGGTTAGTCACCCTAAATCACATTGGATTAGATACATTTATGTAACCTCTCACGTGTTCAAGATGTGTCAAAGGTATTTTAAAGACAGAATGGAAGGATTTTAAAACTCAAACATATATTTTTTGACACGTTTAGCATGTAACCACAGATCACTGAACACAAAGATACAGGATTTGTACTTTGAAAATGTATGTTTAAGCAATAGCTCACGACAGGCCGTGGTATACGCTCATTATATCACAGTTAAGGGGCGTGGTTCGCGGAGGGTCGACAACCCCCTTAACTGTGATATAATGACCATATATCACGGTCTGAAGTGAGCTATTGCTTTTATAAAACGGTTACCAAGTGTGGCAATATGAAAGAAAAATACACACTTCAATTTAAATAGTTTTTTTTATTAAATAATTTTAATGTTCAAAATAAAATTGTCCCTCCGTTGCCTTCTGCACAAAACATAGTGCGAGGTGGTTGCTATGCAATAACACTAACAGCTAGCGAACATATAAGACAGACAACGTTGATCGATTATTTGGTCTACCTGCTCTTCACGTAGCTCTGCATGTCGTCTTTTAGGGGCTTTTTTCTCTGGAGATAGGCACTGATCAATCCACTCCTCCAGAGTAAAGCTTTGAACATTTGTTTCCCTTTAACACCGAATGTGTCGGCGATTGCAAGCAACATTTTGGATTACCGCAATTATGTCATGGTTTGCGCAATCGAAAATATTTGAACGGTTTCTGAAAGCTGAGACTCTGCGCTTTACATCATAGATCGATTCATTACGGTAACTTCATTTACGGCCCTCCCGGTAGCCCGCGAAACAGCGCCTTTGTTCTGAGCGAATACACACACGGCGGATTTAATTAAAATGGAAGCAAGACGGTATGTAAATCAACACTTGTATTGCGTGGTGACTTGTTTAGAACAGTGTACCAAGGCTGTAAGGTTGTACTAGGTGTGTAATTGTACTTAATCAATTAACTAACGGACGTAATTTAACAGCTGTAACGGTGTAGCTTTTTCTCAGACACGGAGGGATACTGACTTGTTGTGAAAAGTAACTACAATTCTACCCGTGATATACGCTCATTATATCACGGCTAAGAACCAATCAGATTGCTTGATTTGACATGTCCGTTTTATAAATTTGGATATACAATTGCATTCATTACGTCGTAGGGAGCATAATGACTTGTTTAGGATTAAATACACAAGAGGTATGACTTGTATTTGAGCCAAGGTAGAAAGTCTGGACTTCCGATTTGAAAAACAATTATAATATGCTATTTGTCCATACAAGACAAGGTTTCAAGGATAATTTATTGTCTTTCTACACAGGGTTACACTACGAACTGTAGTTGTAGACCATTTCTGCTACTCAAGAAAGACATTACAAAATAAAAAGCAAACACAGTAGTTCATTCCTGTAGTACATTTTGTAAATGTGAATCAGGAGGAATACAAACAGAAACAATGGTGAATTCCTTCAGTCTGTTCATCAAGTGCAACAGCCTGATCCGGGATGTTAAAATAGAGCCAGTTCTCTATAGAGATGTAGGCTGGAAACCAGGAGTAGGCTGGGTAGTGGAATAGCCTCTGTGCTAGCTGTGTTAGCGTAATTAGTGTAATTCTTTTCTGACAGTTCCCCTTGCTTATAGTGTCATTGCTAAGCTAGACTTAACAAATTCAAGACCTACACACACTGAATAAATGAGTGTAGATGCTGGTGGATGTAGAAGTAATCTTAAGTGAATTAACTATGTGTTGCTAAAACATGTTGTTTAGTATCAGATTAACTGGGAAATGATTTATAAAACTTGTCAGGATATATTGGTGTGCTTGTGTGTAATTGTAAGATAGCCGTTAGGATTTGTTGTTAAGGTCATTTCAATCAGTTTTATTTGTGGCTCTACAAACATTAAGGTTGATTTAATATTATGTTTCTACTATGTAAGATATTTTTTTACTGTGTAAGACTGTAACTGCAGATCAATGCAGAACATGCTTTAGCACTTTGAAAAAAGCTCATGCACTGAACAACCAAATACAAATAGTAGCAGTATGCTATGTTTTATTTTAAGGTAATAACCTAGAAGTGTAGCAGTTATTGGTATTACTATAACATATAAATCTCTCTATCTATCTACCGTAATTTCCGGACTATAAGCCGCGACTTTTTCCCCATTTTGCGACCCTGCGGCTTATATAACGGTGCGGCTTATCTATGGATTTTTACAGCTAACGGCCACTAGGGGAATTCCTAAATCTATGGATTTTACAGGTTACAGTCCACCGGATGCAGGGAAAGAGCGCGCAAAAGTAGCGAGTGGTACGAGAGACAGACGGACATTACGAGAGCGAGGCAGTGTGTGAGACACCCTCATTATGGAAAAATTTTTTCGAGGAGTCTTATTTTGTTAAATATGCTTTTATGTTGATACTCCTGAAACCGGCACCGGATGCAGGGAAAGAGCGCGCAAAAGTAGCGAGTGGTACGAGAGACAGACGGACATTACGAGAGCGAGGCAGTGTGTGAGACACCCTCATTATGGAAAAAAATTTTCGAGGAGTCTTATTTTGTTAAATATGCTTTTATGTTGATACTCCTGAAACCGGCACTTTCTGGGGGTTCGCGCCACTTTTTCGGGAGACGGAAAGAAGGATACGCTGAAGAGAGGGGTGCATGTCCAAAAACCCCGACTGTGGAGTTACCGTATGATGATGACTTCCATGTGTTTCTTCTGTTTCAACGGTAATTTATGGACAAATTAAGGAAAACACCAACGGTCAGAGACAATAAATGCTGATTGAACAGGCAGAAGTTCTCCATCGTTATTTCCTGGTTCTACACAACACAACGCAGAGTCGATCGTGGTGTCAGCTACAGACCGGCTACATACACATCAGTCAATTTAGCGTCTGCGGCTTATAGCCCAGTGCGGCTTATATATGTACAAATTAGTCAATTTAGCGTCTGCGGCTTATAGTCAGGTGCGGTTTATAGTCCGAAAATTACGGTAATCTACGATAGAATAGAATGCTGAAATGTGGAAAAGGCACCATTTGTGACATGCGTTTTATTTCTTTAAAACCTCTTAAGAGGTGGACGGCCCACCGGCGGGCCGTCGAGGAGTTTTATTGCGCCTGTACATGTAAATTTTTGAATTCTGAAAAAAAAAAAATCTCGTCTATTTTAATATTGAGATGAAAATCACAACAGCAGGTACAATCAGCTCCCCAAACTAGCAAGTACACTCACAATCTAAATTATAACTTACCCATACTTACCTTACCTATAAAGCCTCATAAATATCCTCTTTTCAGCAATATTTTGAAAAAGACGCTCATAAGCCATTGCCAGATGTCCACACGTTCGTTTCCGGTAAAAAGATATCCACTGTGAACATCGTCTGTGAAATCAGCTGATCGATTTTTACATTGTGTGATCATAAACTTTCATAACGTAATATCTTGTGCGTTCAGCGCTGCCCAGTTACTTCCTGAATGTTAGGCGGAAGTTTAGCGTTAGATTGACACTTAATTTGAGCTTAATTCGGAGCTTCAATGGATTTTTTACAACCTTCATGAGCCTATGAGTGTCAACTTGATAAGAAAGTGCCCACCCTCTTCTTTTGTTACAGACTGACCCTGGATCAGCTCAGCGTCCTGGTGTCTTTATACTTCACTTACTCTGTGTGATTACTACTAACAGGGAATATGGGTATATAATAGTTATTTCTAAATAAATGAAAATAATATTTATTAATAAATATTATATGTACAGTACATGTACATATTGCACAGTTGGTGTACGCCTGGTGTTACTCTTGGAAAAACCTGCCTAATAAATTAAGTTTTTATCTCTTTTAATCTAAAATTTGGTGGTGAACTTGATAACACTTGGTTCTATGTTTTAATTGTGTTTTCCAGTCCATACCTACCAGCTATACCCATCTTCAGGCATCTTTTTCAACAACAAACTTCAGGCGGAGGGTATTTTCTTCAAATTCAGTATATTCAGACCACTATTACTCAGTGCCAGAAGCACTTGGAGTGATTATTCACTGCAAGAACAAAAAGAGAGTTATCTTTTGAATGAGACCAAAATCATGCAGCTGGTGCAAATGGTTGAAGAGCAGCTTCTAATTTACTTTGGGTATGTCGTTTGTAGGTATTTTCGGGTAAATTCCCCCACCCCTTAAGAGGTTAAAGATTATCTTTTTCACATTAAAGATCCACTATGATAATGTGTAAATGAAAAATTTGAAACATTGTTGTGAAAGAAAAAGGTCTAAATTGCATATGGTGAATAAATGTATTCTGCTGAGGAACATAAGTCTCATTTAGTTCTGTTTGTAGAAACTATTATCTATTTTGTGACAGACACTACCTGTAACATTTGTACCTGTGCCAGGGAGCAATGGAGTAATTGAGCAGTTAAGTAATTTTCCTGTCATGATGAAAATCTCTAAAATATCTGTTCAGCAGCCACTGGTCAGGTCACATGACTGATCTAGTCTGATCATTTCAGATTACGGTCTCCTAAAAAACTACAAGCTTATCAGCTTTGATCTTCAATGGAGTGACTTCATTAGTCCATCATCATAATTTGATCCATCATCATAATTTGATCTTTTCATAGTGTAATGGAGAATTCTTCCAGGTTGTTTAATCTTACAATTGCTAATACCTTAATGGCAGTTGTCATGCCAACAGCACTTGTCAAGTCCAATAAGATGGTGTGAAGAGCTGTGGTAGCAGGGCCAGACATTAGCTGCAGGGGCTATGACTAATTTACAACTACATTCACCTATCTCCCCTCCCCAGACTGAAATACCCTCTGAAACAGCTGTCTGAATAGCCATGAAGACTCCATGACAATGGACAAGGCTCAGTTAGAGAGAAAAACATAATGGTCTAATTAGCACTGTCACCATACAGCAGGATAAACAAGGCTCCAAATTGCACAGTGTCAATGCCCCACAACACTGCTTGATGCTCACATGACGTGGAGATTGATCATCATTAAGGATGTTCCAGTGGTCTTATTTCTGTTCAGAGTGTCAAAGATCCAAGAGCGAGGAGGCTTCACAGAGGAGGTTTAAGAGAAGGAACTCCAGACTATCCTACACGGAAGTTCTGGAATTATTTTAGTGTTTGGCTGCTTAAGAAAACACACCACCACAACACTGGCATGGGCAGGCAAATAACTATAATTCTGATTCATTCTGATTGGACAATTGCCACACTGGCAGTCATAGGCTGATGTCTTGTCTTAAGTTTTCTTCAGTATAAAAGTAATCCAGTGATAGTTTTGACTAGCGATGGCATCTCCCTCTTCTGCCCTCTCCTGCTCGGTGTGTTTCATGTTTAATGACAGAGCTTGTGCGTGTATGGTTACGGTAAGCGCGTCATTTCCGGTTGTTAATGTTTCTGTGTTGTTGGTAGCATACTTCGGCAGCTCCAGTTTGACCCAGTTAATGTTATTATATTCTTGATCACATCGGCTAATTACCTGTCATCTATCTAAACCTATACTTGTACTTCCTAAGCACTTACAACTCTCTCCTTATCCTCCTTCTCTTAGCGACTCTCGTTAAATCCTCAATTCTTTACGCTCCGTTCGGCTCTGCTAACGTTAGCTGCTGCAGCTCGGCAGCTAGCGATGGCATCTCCCTCTTCTGCCCTCTCCTGCTCGGTGTGTTTCATGTTTAGCTATTGCTCGGCCTCCTTTAGTGATAATGGTACGTGTATTAAATGTAGTTTATACGCAGGGTTGGAGGCGAGTTTTAGAGGGATAGATGAGCGGCTCCGCACCATGGCTAGTCAGCGGTTAGCAAGTGTAGCTGTTAGCAAGCCCCCTATAGTCGGTGCGGGTCGACCAGTGGTATCTCCTGTTAGCCGTCCCCCGGCGGGACCCGAGCAGCCGGGAGACTGGGTGACTGTCCGAAAGAAGTGTTATCAGAAGCCCACGGTTCACCACCAACCGCTTGCTGTTTCTAACAGATTCTCCCCACTCAGTGACACACCAGCTGAGAAGCCAACTCTGGTTATCGGTAGCTCAATTTTGAGATACGTTCATTTTGAGACACCAGCGACGACAGTCACGTGCATTCCGGGGGCCAGAGCGGGCGACATAGAAGCACATTTGAAACTGCTGGCTAAGGCTAAACGTAAATACAGTAAGATTGTTATTCACGTCGGCGGTAATGACACGCGATTGCGTCAATCGGAGTGTACTAAAGTTAATGTGGAGTCGGTGTGTACATTTGCCAAAACAATGTCGGACTCCGTAGTTTTCTCTGGTCCTCTGCCAAATCTTTTGAATGATGACATGTTTAGCCGCATGTCATCATTCCGTCGCTGGCTCTCACGGTGGTGTCCAGATAATGATGTGGGCTTCGTAGACAATTGGCGGACTTTCTGGGGAAGGCCTGGTCTGATTAGGAGTGACGGCATCCATCCTACTTTGGCTGGAGCAGATCTCATATCCAATAATATTACACAGTCTATTAGTGGACCTAATCCATGACAACCCAGAGTTGAGACCAGGACAAAGAGTTGTAGTCTTACACACTTCTCTGTGCTTCTTTCCGGGCAGTCACCCACTCAAATCCCCATAGTGACTGTGTCTGCCCCACGACCACTGAAACTAATCAAGTCTATGGTTAACAGAAGAGGAGTTATACATGAAAACCTAATTAAAATAAACACCACCACTGCAAAAGTGCAACTAAATCAAAAAATTAAATGTGGGCTCTTAAACATCAGATCTTTATCAACGAAAGCTGGATTGGTAAATGATTTAATATCAGATAATAAGATTGATTTATTTTGTCTCACTGAAACCTGGCTGAGACATGAAGAATATGTCAGTCTAAATGAATCTACTCCACCTGGTCATATTAATACTCACATTCCTCGAGGTACTGGCCGAGGAGGTGGAGTTGGGGCCATATTTGACTCAAACCTCTTGATCAATCCTAAGCCTAAACTAAAATATAACTCTTTTGAAAGCCTTGTTCTTACGCTCTTAAACCCAACATGGAAAACAATAAAGCCAATTTTATTTGTTACTGTGTACCGCCCTCCTGGTCCGTACTCTGAATTTCTATCTGAATTCTCAGAATTTTTATCAAATTTAGTCCTTAAAACAGATAAAGTAATTATTGTAGGTGACTTTAATATTCATGTGGATGTTGATAGTGACAGCCTTAATAATGCATTTATCTCAATATTAGATTCAATTGGGTTCAGTCAGAATGTACATGAACCAACTCACTGTTTAAACCACACTCTGGACCTTGTTCTGGGATATGGTGTTGAAATTGAAAGTTTATCAGTGTGTCCACATAATCCTCTTTTATCAGACCATTTTTTAATAACTTTTGAAGTCCTGTTACTGGACTACAAGCCAGTAGGCAAAATATCCTACGCTCGATGTTTATCTGAAAGTGCTGTGACTAAATTTAAGGAAGTGATTCCATCAGCACTTGATTCAATACCAGGACTCAATATCAATATAACAGAGGACTCCAATGCTAACTTTAGTCCCTCCCAAATTAATCATCTTGTTGATAGCGCTGCAGCCTCACTGCGAATAACACTCGACTCTGTCGCTCCTCTTAAGAAGAAGATCATAAAACAGAAAAAGAAAGCTCCATGGCTTAATTTACAAATCCGCAAACTAAAACAAAAGTCGAGAAATCTTGAAAGTAAATGGCGTTCCACTAAATTGGAAGAATCTCGTTTAGTCTGGTTAGATCATCTTAAAACGTATAAGAAGGCTCTCCGTAATGCCAGAGCAGCTTATTACTCTTCCTTAATAGAAGAAAATAAGAACAACCCCAGGTTTCTTTTCAGCACTGTAGCCAGGCTGACAGAGAGCCACAGCTCTACAGAGCCTTCTATTCCTATATCTCTCAGTAGTGACGACTTTATGAGTTTCTTTAACGATAAAATTATAATTATTAGAGACAAAATTAATCTCCTCCTGACCTCAATTGGTAATGACTTAACTTCAACTGTTGGAATTTTAAAAACATCTGTAACTCCTGAAATATATCTAGACTGTTTTACTCCAATCAACCTTAACCAACTAACTTCAACAATCTCATCGTCTAAACCATCAACCTGTCTTTTAGACCCGATTCCAACTAAACTGTTTAAAGAAGTTTTACCCTTAATTAACACTTCGTTATTAAATATGATCAACCTGTCTTTATTATCTGGCTACGTACCAAAATCCTTTAAAGTAGCTGTAATAAAACCACTTCTTAAAAAGCCTGGTCTTGATCCAGAGATTTTAGCCAACTATAGGCCGATATCTAATCTTCCCTTTCTCGCTAAAATCCTTGAGAAAGCAGTCGCAAAACAGTTGTGTGACTTTTTACATAATAATAGTTTATTTGAGGTTTTTCAATCTGGATTTAGAGTTCATCATAGCACAGAGACGGCACTGGTGAAAGTGACCAATGACCTTCTATTGGCTTCAGACAAAGGACTCGTCTCTGTTCTTGTCTTGTTAGACCTCAGTGCTGCTTTCGACACTGTTGATCATGACATTCTACTGCAGAGACTGGAACATTGTGTTGGCATAAAAGGAACCGCACTAAGCTGGTTCAAGTCCTATTTATCTGAGCGATCTCAATTTGTACTTGTTAACGATAAATCCTCCATGACAGCCAAAGTCAGTCTCGGAGTTCCGCAGGGTTCTGTACTTAGACCGATTCTATTCACCTTATATATGCTTCCTTTGGGCAATATTATAAGGAACCACTCTATAAACTTTCATTGTTATGCGGATGATACCCAATTATATCTATCAATTAAACCAGATGAAACCAATCAATTGGCTAAACTTCAAGCATGCCTTAAGGACATAAAAACTTGGATGTCTAGCAACTTTTTGATGTTAAACACAGACAAAACTGAAGTTATTATACTTGGCCCTAAACGCCTCCGAAACGCATTTTCTAATGACATAGAAGCTCTGGATGGCATTAACTTGGCCTCCAGCACCACTGTAAGGAATCTTGGCGTCATCTTTGATCAAGATCTGTCGTTTAACTCCCACATAAAACAAATCTCAAGGACTGCCTTCTTTCATCTACGTAACATTGCAAAAATAAGACACATCCTGTCTCAAAATGATGCAGAAAAACTAGTCCATGCATTTGTTACTTCAAAGCTGGATTACTGCAACTCATTGTTATCAGGTTGTCCAAAAAAGTCGGTTAAGACTCTTCAGTTGATCCAAAATGCAGCGGCACGTGTATTGACTAGAACAAGGAAATGGGATCATATTACTCCTGTATTAGCTGCTCTGCACTGGCTCCCGGTAAAATACAGAATAGAATTCAAAATCCTTCTCCTGACTTACAAATCAATTAAAGGTCAGGCTCCAGCATATCTTAAAGATCTCATAGTACCTTATAAACCAACTAGAGCATTACGCTCCCAGACTGCAGGGTTACTTGTGGTTCCTAGAGTCTCTAAGAGTACAATGGGAGCCAGAGCCTTCAGCTATCAAGCTCCTCTCCAGTGGAACCAGCTTCCAGTTTGTGTTCGGGAGGCAGACACACTCTCCACATTTAAGAGTAGGCTAAAGACTTTCCTTTTTGATAAAGCTTATAGTTAGGGCTGGCTCAGGTTTGCCCTGGATCAGCCCCTAGTTATGCTGCTATAGGCTTAGACTGCCGGGGGACACCTCCCTGCTCTCTTCCTTCTCTCCCTCTCTCTTCTTCTCCCTCTCTTCTTCTCCCTCTCTATCTGTATGCATTTATGTAAATGTATGTTACTAACTCACCATCCGGGGTATCATCCCCGGAGTGTCTGTCTCTCATGTGGCAGGTTGCCACTGATAAAGTTTACGTCAGGATCATGAATCGTGACAGCGCCTGCTGACCTGGTCCTGCTGGACACCGGGAAGCCTTATTGACATTTTTCCTGGATTCATCCAAACTTTCTATTTCTTTTTTTTTTTTCCAACACAACATAATTTCTGTCAAATGTTGTATTTGTACTATGTTGTTTATCCTGTACACACGACATCTATTGCACGTCTGTCCGTCCTGGGAGAGGGATCCCTCCTCAGTTGCTCTCCCTGAGGTTTCTTCCATTTTTTCCCCTTTAATTTTGGGGTTTCTTTTAGGAAGTTTTTCCTTGTGCGATGCGAGGGTCTAAGGACAGAGGATGTTGTAACCTGTACAGTCTGTAAAGCACACTGAGACAAATGTATAATTTGTGATATTGGGCTATACAAATAAATTTGATTTGATTTGATTTGATTTGATAGTTTTCTGTGCATCTATGGGTACATTGCAGACAGAAACTGCTAATAGATAATTCAGCTATTCAAGCATTCAGCATCTTTATTGGTGCCAATTTTCTGAAATGTTAACAAATAAAGGCTTTTAAAAAATGTGTGTGAAACCTGACAACTTCACTGCCGACAAGACAAAGTGAAGCTGCACAGTCACTGCACCCAACTGTTGTTCGCCGAGAATGAATTACAGAATGTTACCCAAAACCCACAAATTGTCGTATTGTAAGATTTAACGTGTCAAGTGAAATTTGAAATAGTGTTTAAAAGATCTGCATTGCATGATTTATTATCTTTATTTGTGCTGCTTTCGGTTCAGTAAATCCATTAGCTGGCTGCTTCTTTGTCAGTCTGTAGAAATGATTCAGATGGAAATAGTCTCAAATTATAATAGATGTTTTAAAGTATGAGAAGTCGAAACTTTGCCATAAAAAAGGATAGGATCATTTTAGGCAAATAAACTTTATCTGAGAAAATTCATCCTGTCAGATATGATATGATGAAGTTAGTCGTAATGACATAATTATTTTGTTTTAATTGCTAATCATGTGCGCAAAAAAAAATCCTCCAAATCAGCATATGCTCTTTGTGTCACAGTTTGCTTATCTCCCCACCTCCACCTCCACCTCACCAGCCAGCCAGACACTCCCACCTCATCAGCTCACCTGGGCTCCAGCTGCGTCTCATGTCCAATCAAGACAGTATGTAAGCCTCTCCGTTTAGTCTGCCTCCGGGTTGCGATCTCACTTTCATAATAAAAGCCCTAGACATATGATATGATATATATTTGCATTTTACTTGCACCGTTGTGTCTCTTGCAATATTTACTTTATGTCTTTTTAAGTTTTTTGGAGGAGCCTGGGACTTTTGATTTTCATTGCCAACAACTACCCTGTAGCTTTTGTGCACATGACAATAAAGCCTTTGAATCTTTGAACATATACATTGCCTACGAGAGAGCATAATGCGAAGAGGCAACTCAACAAATTGTTTTTAGCAGCAATCCCCAGTTAGCAAAGAGAGAAAAAGAGCCTCATTGACGGAGGAGGCACAAAAAGGCGAATAGGAGTGATAAAAAACATTATTTCTACTAAGCTAGATCATTAAGCAACAAAACCTGCCTATGTATTGATATAGAGGGTATTTTACTCCGCCTTTATCACAGCACTGATATCAGGGTTTTTAGTTCTTTCAATTGTTTCTTACTTTGGACAGTAATGTTAGCCAGGCTGTTATCGGTAGCCATGTTGTTAACGATATATGGACAAAGAGATCGAGCTTTATTTTCATATGAAAATCAACAGACCAGATCTGTCTCTGCTGCGCAGTTTATTTGGAAACAAAGGCAGTGTGTCCTGTTGTTGGAAGCTCAGAAGCCTTTACTCTGATATAATGAATAAAACCTGACCCCAATGTTTCCCTAGGCTCCGATACAACTGTTGATCTTAAGTAGACCTAAACATAAGAGATTTGTCATGCTTTCCCAGCTGCATAAAGTGTATTCAAGTACAAACCTTTATGTCCCTCTGTTGCCCTTCACACTGACATGTTTGACACTGACATGACGTATGTTTACATATATGTTTTTGACCTTGGGCTTTTCTTTAGAGCTCTTTGCTGCCAGCAGCTGGTAGGGATGGATGTCTCAGATGCTGGTGCTGACTGATGGGCAGCTCTTAGCCAAACCTCACGGGGGCTTCTCAAGGAAGCTCGTGGCCTGAGAGACACAGACGAGACTGATGAGAATTCTGAGGTGTGCTGATCGACCGGTCTGCCATCAACACCCTGCAGCCCCTCCCTCTGCTCCACCCTCGACTGCAGAGCCAAGCCAGTGTGTCTTTGTGTTGATGCCAACCTATGTGTATATGTGTGTATGTTAATACATGTATACACTTTTTTTTTTTTTTACAGTAGTTCAGGTCTTAGGAGTCACTAATACAGTAATGAAAGTACATTTACGATGAAAACGATGTGAAAGTGGTCGCCCATAGTGATGAACTACAGAGAATTATCACCTGAATCTGCAGCTCCCCTCTGCTTCAGCTATAGATACTGATTTTCAGCTCATTGTTTAACTTTCTGACCTTCAACATTCCCACTTTGGTTCACCCTTTTAGGCCGCAGCTCTAAAAAAGCTCTGATAAAGCCAATGTACACTAACTGCACAGCAGCAATCAGCAGGCAAACACAGTTAGAGACTAGTTTGGTCAACATTGAGGAACATTTAGCAACTAAAGAGACGGATAATTTTCTCACAAGTTGAAACAAACACAATTTAAAATGAATGATGATGTTTCTGTGTCTGTCGGATGTGTGAATAAGCAACTGTTTGCAATATGTACATTTTTAAACTTGTTTCTGCTGAACCCAATTGGCCATGACATTTCAGTTATTGCAGCTTTAAGTACAATTATAAGGCACTGTAGGCTTTCTTCCATTTTATTCTACTTTAAAGTTCTGCTTCACTCCATTTCTTAACCATATGGCAAAGTGGGTATGATGTGTACTCGACCTGCTCCCAGCATCACACTTTTATTTACCTTTCAAACTTCGCCATTTTCAAAATAAACTATTTGTAATAGTTTTATGAGTCATTGTTGACTACCCACCAATGTCAAATGACGTAGAAGCTATTAAGCTATTAAAAAAAAACTTTTTTTTCCATTAATAACTGGAAAACTCAGTTTATATGGAACAAAATAATCCCCAGAATTCGGAGAGGCATTCTTAAAAAAAACAATTAAATGGGTGGTTGAGCATCACTTAACTTTTATTGTATTACTATATTGCATTGTTGTGGTATTAACATCAACTCCCAACCTGGCTACAGACTGAGGACGCCTCTTGAGGTTCTTCCTCTATGAATTCCCTCTTGTGCTCCCCCTGTCATTATCATCTTCAAAACACTCCAAAGATATTATAGTTAACGGTATGGGCTCAATTTAAACGTCACTTTGGATTCCAGGAAATACCTCTTCTGTCCCCTGTAGATCCCAATCTGCTGTTCCCTCCATCTATTATTGATGGGGCTTTTGCAACCTGGGAAAACCATGGGGTTGTCCCTGTAAATCATCTTTACATTGATGGAACATTTGCATCTTTTCAACAGCTAACTAGTGTATTCAATTTACCGTGACTTTGTTCGTAATCGTTTCCCTGATTTGCCCACTATTCCTCCTTCTACCTGGGCTGACACAATTTTCGATATCAAGCCTTACCTCAAGGGTACCATTTCAAAGATATACAACACTCTCTCCACATGCCAGCCTTCAGCCTCAGATAATATACGCACTATTTGGTACGAGGATCTCAATATAGAGATAGAGACTGGGGTTTGGCAGTCAGTTGTGAAACATGTCCACTTGTCATCTATTTGTGCCTGCCACGGGGTCTTACAATTTAAAGTAGTCCACAGAGTCCACTGGTCTAAAAGTAAACTACCTCGCACGTAACCTGGCACAATCTCAGCGACATGTTTTGGACCTGCCCTACCTCTAATTTGGAAGTATTTTTTGACTCACTCTCAGCCATGACAGTTTTCACCCGTCAGCGCTGGTTGGCTTGTTTAGTGTCCTGCCCACTGACCATTCACTGCCATCCTATTACTTTGAACTCTTAGATTTTCTTTGTTGTGTCGTTGATAGTCGTACTATCACAACTACCTCTACCAACCTCACTCTATACTCTACAATGCTTTCTTTCATTTTACCTATTTACTGGAACATGGAATTGGAACATGGAAGTGTTTTTGTAATGTATTGTTGTTGTGTTTGATGATAAAAACTCTCAAATAAATCATATATAATAAAAAAAAAAAAGGGATGGCAATGTGAGTCTGACAGTCGGTCTATTTGGTGCAAATGCAAATAGCTCAACAATTGGATGGATTGCTGATTACAATTACTGATTCCCGGAAGATAAATCCTAATGACTTTGACATTCCACTAGCGCCACCAGCAGATAAACATGTTCAGTAATCCAGTTAAATATCGCAACTACTAAATAGTCTTTATTGTCCCAGATTTACATTTGTTTTTGCAGCTCCTTCAATTCAAATTCCAGAAAATGAAGCATAATTGGTGATTCTATGACTTTTCCTCAAGCACCACCATGAGCTTGACATTTGTAGTTTTGAGTTAAATGTCTGAACAAACACATAGACAATGGTCACATTTTAGTGTTAAGCTTAAATAATGATTCCAGGCTTGTTTACAAGCTGTCTGATCATCTGACTGCTCACATCAAGCATTGTATTTAATAAGAAGGATTTAATAGGAGAAAGACAGTCCCCATCCGCAGCTCATTTCTTCTGCTTGTCTATGAATCATATATTAATGGATAAAACGGCCCTTACATCCATGTATATCTGCTCTCACCCACACAGAAAATAATAATTCCACAATGCCTGTCACATGCATATATATAAATCTTCACCTTTTCACCCAAATTCTGTTCTTTTCCTTTTCTAATCCCTGCTGCTAAATTTCAATCAAAATTATTCATGTTTCTGTGTTTCTCTCCCTCTTTTTCTAATCCCACTTTTCCTTCTTTTTAGTTCAAGAGTCATCTCCAGCAACTTGTTACTCTTCATGAAACCCCACTGTGCTGCTCCTGGGGCCACATACATAAATCTGTGTGTAGATTCAAGACAAAAGTGTCAGGGTTGAATTCACAAAAGGATCGCGGCTGCTAAACCTGCACAAATATGACAAAGATAAACTGTATAATTATCAAAGCAACCACAAAGAGTGGAATGCAGCCCTAACTGCACTGAAAGCAATTAGCGTCTTGATGCTATTACCTAATATTTAAATGAGGTAATATACATACATTTAGCAAAGAATGTGCCTTTTTTCTTTGCAAATGAGCCTCATCGCAAAAGCAGTCCAATTATCTAAGATCAGTCTAATAGACACATGCAGTTACAGCAAAATGATTAGTGTCTTTTAAGAGTTGGTGGTAACTGAAGCAGTCATGCACCGGGCCGGCAGGTAACCCGCTAATGAGTTGTGTAAAGCTGCCTTCACATGATCAGCAGTAAATACGCTCTGCGCTGGCTTTGCCATTGGTTTCATGTGGAGAGAACGCTCGGAATTGCGAACGAAGTCTACGCTCAAAGTTAAAATGATATCAACTTTGAAACGATTGCAACCGACCTTTGTGATGTGCAGAGAACAGCTGTATGTGACGGAGCCAGAAAGCAGTGGAGATGAGCATAGAAATAGCACTAGGCTCTGTGCTCTATGAACATTTCCTATCACATGAAGGCAAGTTTATGGTTAAAAAATACATTTATATAAATTCAGAGGTAGGGGGCATCGGTTAAAATAAACTAAATGCCGAAGGGTAACGGGTGAAAACAAAAATATTTCCTTTGTTATTTTTGAGAAATCAGAAATGAAAATGAAATGAAACCCTAATTTCAGCAGATCTTATCAGACTCTGGTATTTATTCCCTTTTGAGAGGGCTTCGCTGTCTTAACTTTAACTTTTAGCATCCTCTAGCATAGCTGGAGTGGATATGAAAGAACAACTTTCCAGGATCAGGCCAGATTTTAGTAGTAAGTGCAAGAGTTTATGCTCCCCCACAGGCTTTATTGTGTTTATTAGTTTATTTTTATAGATCCCTTCATACTCATTTCCTTATTATTGAAGATGTGTTTGTTTATTAACAAAGATTAATTTGTATATAATTGAAGAGGTGTTTGTTTATTATTTTATAAAGCATTGTATCAAAGAGACATTTTTTCATTATTATTAATGAGATAATTATGACTATTTTTCACTTGTGGGATATTTATTTCTTATTTGTTTGGGAACTGAGGCCTGTAGTACGCAGCAGGATTTGGGGTGAGCAGGTAACTTTAGAGTTCACCCTGCTGGGTTTTCAGTCCTACAACTGTGGTTCACTTCTTACGAGGTTAGATCACCATGGTAACTAATACTGCACACACACCTGATCTGCTCTGGAGCACTGCCAGCTGACCAATCACAGCTCTGGGGGGTGGGAGGGTTCAGAGAACGGCAATATATATACATTTTAGCTTTATTCTATTATCTGCAATACTAGCGGTGTAAAAATTATGATAATAATAATAATAAAATACAATTTAATTTCAGGTTTACTTGCATTTATTATGATCACCCACAGCATACATAAAAAATACCCACAAGCAAACACACAATATATTTATATATATATATTTACAGAGGGATGTAATGAATGAAGGTGGAAGATGACAGACTATGTATGTGCATATGTACAAAAGAGAGGATAACAATCAAATAAAAACAAACAACAAACCAAAAGAAACACATAGATAATAAATGATGACAATGTGTTATATATTATAATTACCTTACACAGTGTTCATGTGTTCCAGTCAGGTTGATCGAACCCTAGCACAAACAAGGAATCATCAGAGTAATCAAGGATTTAAAAATGATTGGCAATTATCTTTGTGTGTGTGTGTGCGTGTGTGTGTGCGTGTGCGTGTGGGATGGTTGGGTGGTTTGATTATGTCTTTTAAAGACTGTATGCACTTTAATGTAAAGCACACTGACTTCTAACAAAATGTGTTACAATTGTCTCAAATTGCAGGAGTTGAGACTACAAGACACAAGGTCAACAGTAATGCAGACTGTTATGATGAAGAAGGAGCTCAGCCTGAAGGAAAATCCCTCAGTATACCGGTTGATCAACGTTCCACTCCTAAACTATGGTCGTGAGCTCGAGGTAGTGAATATGAAATTGGCTTTTGAATATTTTCATATTCCCAGGCAGTCTGGATGACAGGGTGCTTATTCTTGGTGATTTTAATATCATGTCCTACTCATTCCCTCACCCCTCATTTTTAGGGATCTTATACTCTTTTAACCTCATTAAATCTGTAAAGGGGAAACACATTCTAAAGGTCACGCTGTAGACCTTGTACTCATCTGCTCTCTCTGTCGAGTGAATTAATTTTGTGGATATGCCTATAACTGACCATTCAGCTGTTGTTTTTAAAGTTCCACTACAGCTCTCTATTCCTAGACCCTGCCCTATAACTCGCTCTTGCATTCTCCCTGCAATTAAATTATGTAATGCTTTTAATTCACCATCCTTTAACACTATGTATCTCCTCTCAATCAAGATGCCCTGTTAAATTCATTTAATGATCAGTGCATGTCCATCCTCAACCAAATTGCACCATTTAAAAGTAGGAAACAACATTTTTAATAACTTCCTCTGGCTGAGTGATGGAACGACGATGGAAGAACAACAAGTCTGAAATAGCAGATAACACCCTTAGAAGTCATCAGAAAGCAGTTAAGAATGCAACATCAGCTTTAATAAAAAAAGATTTCTAGAAATATCCCAATCCTAAAGTTGTTTTTAGGGTAATTGATTATGTTTTTAGTGATCACTCTTTTAATGTTCCTGAACTTGAACTCATGTCTCACTCATTTTATAATTAAGACTGAGAATATCAGGTCCCAAACCTGACCATTTGTTCCAATCCGCATGTTAATTATGCCTCTTTTACCCAGTTTCAACCCATTACAATTTCAATGTTAGAGAGTAGAGTCTCCTTTATGAACTCCTCCTGCCTCTTAGACAATATCCCCACTATGCTGCTCAAGGAGGTACTGTTAGCCCTCCTATTTTACAATCCTTTAACAATTTCTTGGCCTTTGGTTCTTTTCCAGAAAGTTTTAATGATGCCATTGTTCTCCCTTTACTAAAGAAGCGTAATTTGGACCCCCTAAGTAACTACAGACCAATCTCCAAAATGTATTTTTTTATCTACGGTTCAGGAGAAAGTGATTTCCTCTCAACTGATATCTTCTATGAATGATTTTAGTGTTTTTACAACTTTCCAGTCTGTTTTAGAGCACTTCATAGTACTAAGACAGCTTGTTGAAGTTACTAATGACCTACTGCTGACTGCAGACAGAGGAGGCTGCTCGATTTGAGTTCTTTTAGATTTAAGTGCTGCTTTCGACATAGTCGATCATAGTATTCTCTTACATTGCTTGGAGACTTGGGCAGGCATCAAGGTCTCTGCCCTTAGATTTTTATATCTCTCTTGCATCACTTTTTCTGTCGCTGCCGGTAACTTTACCTCCTTGATGGCTCAGTTGAGTTGTGGTGTCCCTCAATGCTGCTTCTCGACTCCTTACTGGGACAAAGAGGCATAATCACATCAACCCTGAGCTTGCATTCCTACACTGGCTCCCTGTTCATTTTCGGATTGATTTTAAAATGTTATTGTTCACTTTTAAGGCCTTAAAAGGCCTACGAAATGTTAAACATGAATTTCTACTGATGATAGTAAATGCTATTTGTGGTGTAAAAGTATGTGTTATTTATGACACAATGATCGCAGTATTTAATAAATCATGATTTAGTATGTCAACCACCGCTACCGGAAACACCCGACGCCGTGTTCTGACGTCACAAGTATAAAATAGTCCACCAGTTGACAGCACGGCAGAAGTGGCAGACAGCACGGCAGAAGCGAAGCGGCAGACGTGGCGATGTCGGACACTGGCTCGGATATTTCGACAGAATCGAGTGACAGTGAGTCGTCAATAGACTCGTTGCACTTTGAAGAAGAGATGGACTTTATTGAAGAGGATGTCGGTGTCGTAGAATCAGATCATGCGGAATCAGAACACAGACTGGTATGTATACATTTGACTATAGTTCATAGAACGTCCCAATAAATAGTGAATACATCATAATAAAACGTAACATTATCCTCGATCGTAAATGGATCGCAAGCTATCGATAGCTTGCTAGCGAGTCGATAGCTTGGTTTCCTTGAATTGTTATGAACCCGACTAGTTGTCTGCAAATTGCTCGATCCCTAAATATTCAATTATTTCTCTACTTAGACACATCGACGCCTGTCAAGCTTGATAACTAGATTATTTCTCGAAGTGTCTGCGGTTGAGGTTCTATCGTTGTGTCTGATGTCAAACGTCATATATTACGAGGCTGTATATAAAGCATTAGCTATGAGCTAACAAACAGACCGGAGGACAGTGCTGTTTTATTAAGTATAGTCTGTATACTGACCGTCTCACAACTGCCTATAGTAGCCGGAACACTTACCAGATGTTCATGGAAGTTACGAGATATATGTGAAATGGGTAAACAGTTGCTACTAGGTAGATCTGACCTCCGCACGACCATAACAGGCTTATGAGCTGCTTACGAGCCTGTCGTAAAACACAGGCATATAAATAGTATGAAATTAAGATGACATTAATATTAGCCTTATTTCCAGATATTGCATATTTTGTACATGTCATTACCACTCTTTTTTTGTACAATTAGGTGTACATGTGAAAACTGTACAGTTATGGAAGCCATTGAAGAGTGCCACTGCTGCCAAGAAAAGGATGTCATGGAGGCCAAAATGGAGGAATTCAATGAATATGAGGGACATGGTGCAAACATAACCTGCATAACAGATCACCCAGGATTCCAATCAAATTGTCTGAATGTTTGGGTATTGCAGACAGCCTACCAAAATTATTGGAAGAGGGACAGACAACAAGCATATGATCAGCCACAAAATGAGTAAGTTACTTGTGTTCACAAATGTGTAAAGCTCAGAAACTTTGATGTATTTATGGGAAGTTGAATGGTCACTCTGGCAAAGTTACAGAATAAATAGATAAATAAGCAAATAAGGTTGAAGCGATTATGTATTATCTTGTATTTTACAGAATGTATCGCTATGTGGCATACCACCAGCTAGTGAGATTCTGCTGGGGAATACTTGGTAAGAACCACAGACTGCCACTGCCATCATGTGCCATTAAAAAGATCCAGGCTACGTTTCCATCGGACACCTACACGTTCAAGTATCCAGCACTTTATTAGAGTCAACAAAACACAATGTCAGTTCAGTGATTGAATCTGCTTCTATACAGCACAACGGCAACCATCTTGTTTGATTTGTCCCACCGACTGCTGAGTGGATCTGGAACTTCCAATGGTTCCTCAACAACATTGTCTTGGCACAAGCGTAGAGGCTCGGTCAAGAGTTCAGAAACATACTCAGCAAAAAATAAAATGTTGTGCAAGATTTTATGTTTGTTATTATTCTGGTAAAATTGTACAATTCATTTTATTATAATTATTATACATCCAGATTTCTAAAAAGAAGATTCACTTTGTATATGTTTAGAGTTCTTACCATATGTAGCTGCTGTATCCGCACATCTAACTACATGACCACCTTTATTTGCTTTGGGGAATTTCAGTGTATTGGAGTTGTCCTGTACTGGTTTTGGCATGCTTCCTGCCAGAGTTTTCATTGTAATGCAGTGCTGCTAGGATCAACCTACAATATAAATACATGTATTGAATGTGTGTACTATGTGATACTAGAAGTCTCTAGTATTGTCTGATGGGATTCATATTATACTTTACCTGCAATACATGCCGGTGTACGAGTATGCATACATTTTTGGGGCAAACTGGTTGACTATACTGTGGTATACTTCCACCCCCGGTTTGCTGTGAAGGTGACATCTTCTTGACATCTCTGACAAAAGCCTTCCGGCTGACAATGTTATCCAGCTTTAGTGCTGGCACTGAATCTGAAGATACACTATCGAAAAAGGATATAGGATATGGTCAGTCATCGACAACATATTACTTATTCACTGCATATAACTTTGCTTTACTGAAGATGTCATAGAAAATGTGCATGGGCCATGGGCACATTTCTTGAACACTCCACCAAGTTTCATGTGCTTTTTCACAATGTGGTTGTTGAGGGACAACCATTTGTCAGCAATCATTTCTCCATTTCCATCCGGAGTCGATACAGCACACCAATATAGATGGTTCAGAATTGATTGTATCCATTCCCCAATAGCGGTACATTGCTTGTCTTTTGAAAGCTTCACCAGTCTTTTCTTTAGGTCTATAAACTAGAAAGTATAGTATTTCTTAATTGTAGTGAATTAGAGAATTATAATTCTACTATTGTTTACAATTAACCTACTTTTTGCAAGGTGCCAAACGTCTAACCGATGGTCGACATGTTCTTGGTTTTCCCTCAGCCACTTGTTGATCTGTGTGTGTCTGTCTGTCACAATTGTCTTCATGACGAGGTCTTCACTCTCCAAGAACTGGACACATCGCACAAGCCCCTCTTTTTCCATGTGGACACTTGGAGGGACTTCATTACTCTGGAAATACATTCAAAACGTACATAATATATGTTATGAAGATGGCTATCATAGAGCATTTGATTGTGACTGATACTGTCCTGCACTAATTGAACATCCAACACCTTATTTATTGTGAGGTCTTGTATGGTATAGGATCCATACTTGGCACAGTGACCAGGGCTATCACAGCGTCCATCCCCTCCTAACACCAGTTCTTTGTGTTTGTTAGTCTCCTTCAGTTTCTGCACAATGTTGCTCTGACTTTTGGTCCAGACGTTCTTGATTGCAGGTTGAAGGAAGTTCTTCTGATTATTCAGTAATGTCCTTGTTGTCATGGTGTAGCAATTTATGGATTTCAGTACCCTTAGCACTTTTGTTGGTGATGTACCCACAAAAAGGATTCCTGCTGACAACAGCAGATTTCCAGCCGGTGTTCTATCTATAAAAGGTTGATTCTGCCATGACCTGTGAGAATAATATGTTCAGTCTATCATACTATACAACCTGTATGAGTATCACATGAATATTACCACCTTTCAATTCAATGGAAGCAAATCTCATTACCAAATACATATTTGGCATGGTCATCATTCTGAGATATTACCTTTGACAACCACAATGTTTGTAGTTTTGACTGATTTCCACAAATGTTCCCATTGTTCTCCGAAGGCGACCTGGCGATTTCTCTTTACACATCAGACAATGGGTGAATAATGACATCAGGGAAGACATAAACACAAGCAGCAGCTTACCCTCCGGTGGATTATTGTCGTCTTGGTTGCCACTGTCCCTGTGAAAAGGACAAAGAGTAAAACGATCAAGTCTGGAATAAATGGCTGTACCTGTCCCTGCATAATGATAATGAAGCGTAATTTACAAACCATGTCAGAACTTACTCATCAGCTGACAAATCGGATTCCAGATCTGATGGGCTATAAAGATGATCATTCTTATCATACTCCTTGTGTTGGCTGTTGTCGGCCTCAAGCTCTTTTTCCACATCAATTATCGTGTCCCTTTCTGGGAGGTCTAGCTGCAGGTCGCACTGGATCCCAGCATCCACAGTACTTGTTGCATGTGTTTGTGTCCCAACAGTACACACAGTTGGTCTGACTTCAATCCCTGTAAATAAGTGAAATTATATAAAATGATATAATATATATATATATATATATATATATATGTATGTATATTTGTGTGTGTATGTATGTATGCATGTGTGTGTGTATATGTGTATCTGTATTTGTATCATATATCAATATATTATGATGCTGACCTTTGGAACAACCAACATGGATATGAACTTGCAGTCCAGCTGACCTGACACATGGTCGTGCCTGCATGGATTTGTGGTGTATCCGTGGAGGGGGATCCTTCTGCACAGTAATTTCATTCTGACATGTCTGCAAAGTACAGAACACAACTGTATTAAGTATTTCAAACCAGCTTGAAATTGTATTGCACGTTTATACATGGAAGGACAATATCTAATAACATTCATAATAACAAATATGGTTGAATTGATTGAGAGAGAAATGAGATAACATCAAACAATTAAATATATGAATTATGTACATGCATGTGGTGATGTTATACTTTATATTTTTAACACGTCATGTGCAGGTCTACTGGTACTACAACTGTAATGTACAGATGACGTACAGTCTGTATACTTACTGGTGTAGACGCAGCTTCCTCCTCAGTGTGGATGTCCAATAGATTGTCCTTGATCAGACATGTATCCTCGGTTCTGTCAGTGGCTTCATTCACCAATGTTTCCAATACCTATGTAATAATAGGGTGATAGTTACTCTCACACCACAAAATAAAATCGGGAAACCCGTTATAACATTGAATCTATACTTAATTTAGCTAATTCACTGTAATTAGCTAATGTTATTAATACTACAAACAATTATCAACATCTCAGCCACTGCGCCGTAATATGACATAAGATGGCGGATATTAGCTAGGGCCTGGGGTAAACTCGTTACATACAGTAGGCCTAGAGCGATTATGGGTTTATGCTTGTAACAATAAATAAAGTAAACAAGTAGCACGGCTTCCCTTCGCTCTCTCCCTTTTGGCGAATGCATTTCGTCGTCTCTTTGGTGGAGGACTCTGCATCGGTGGAGGTGTTTGAAGCAGCGTGGTGGCTTGTGCTGGCTGGGGTCTTGGCAGTATTGTAGGCACAGCATCTGCGTTCAGCCTAATTTTCTTTTTGTATCCCATTTCCCTGGCGACCATCGTTGATTGATGAAAACACGATCTCTCAAAGTGCTGCCCACATATCATCGGTTTCATTGACCCCGGTTTTCCTGGTCCAGCAAACTTTTCCCTCGTTCGAGGCACTTCACTTGTCCATAGACGCGACATCTTACCATATTTTGGCCACAGAAACATCCCATAGCCAGATTTGGAGACGGCCCCACATCCCCGTACAACACATCGTTTGCCAATTAATTTTTTCGATCGATTGTTGTCCATTGTTTCTCATAATACTTGACAGCAGTCTTTGCTGGACGCTTCAACGCAGACGAACACTGGCGGCGGCTGTATTCTACTTGCGGCGGCTGCATTATACTTGTGACGTCATCACGCGAACATTGCCGAAGTGGATGCTCTCGGCGCAGCGATCGATTGTTGTTAGCGGAAGTCATTTTTATGCTGTTATGATCGTGATTTATTACGAATACATCAATATTAAAAATATATATATGGCACATTTCACAATAGATATGTAACCTCTATCATATACCAAGCCCAATAACACTGACAAAATCTCATTTCGTAGGCCCTTTAAAGAGCCTTGACCCCAAATAAGTTGCTGATTTATTGACGTGCCCCCTTGACCATTATGATCCTCTGATGGAGCCCTATTGGTAACTCCCAGGTTAGATCTTTGCTATTAGTGAATAAAATGAGACACAGTGAGTCTCTATCTTCTTTTAAATCTCTTTTTTTGTTGCATAAAGTGTTTTTCATAAGAGTTTATTTTGTATTTGCACCTTTTTATTATTTAATTACATGTTATTACTAATCAAGGTTATGTACTTTCACTTATATAATTGTATATATTCACAATGTTGGACCTTTTGAATATTTATATTGCAGTAAATAGGCCCATTTTCCATATAAACTTTGTAACTTGACAATATGTTAATAATGCGATAACAGCTTGTTCTGCTGCCCCAAGTGGCTATAAAATCAATTAATGTAGATTTAAATATGAAGTAAATTTTTCATTCTAACTAAAATAAATTGCTGAAATTAAACTAACAAATTAAATGTGTTCGCATGATTTGGAAAATGTGTGTTGCGTGCACATTATGACTGTTTTATTTTGAAGTGTTCACTCCCCCTTATGTCATGTCTAGTCATGTTCCTGTCTGTGTCTTTCCCCTCTGTGATTGTTGATTTGTTCCTCCTGTGTCCGTTCACCTCCTCCACCCGCCTCTCTCCCCAGCTGTGTCTCGTTCCCCTCTTTAGTGTCTGTGTGTATATATCCTTGTCTTTCCCAGTGTTCCTTGTCAGATCGTCATCTAAGTGTCACCCTTGCAGTTGTCGCCTCATGCTTCCGCGTGCTCCCCGTGTCATCCTGGTTTGTCTTTTCAGTTTACTGTTTCCTTTTTGTATTTTTGTTGTTTTGTAAAGCTTTTTGGAATAAAGCCCTCTTTTTGTTAATCTGCTGTCTTGCATTTGAGTCCTCACCTTTTCGCTACCGTGACAGTACGATCTGACCAGAAACATGGACTCAGCAGATGTCATGGATGAGGAGAGATATGATTTAATGTACACTTTAATTGTAATGTTTGGTGAGTGGAAGCGAAACCCCTGTTGGAGGACACCACAGGCTGCGCTTGGATTGACGAGAAAAGAGTTTGCTAAGAAGCCAGAGTTGAAGAGCCTTTTACCTGAGTGGCTTCAGGATTTTGTGAACACTCCACCTTGCCAGTCTAACCCTGCCGATCCTTCCACTCAACTTCCTTTTGCCGGGCTGCAGCAACCCCCTTCTTCATTTGCGCTGCGGCAGCTTCCTACTACTGCCAGGCTCCACCCGACCCCAGTCCCTGAGCCATTTCTGGGCACTCTCCTGGCCCTGGGAGGTCCTCGGAGTTTCCAGGGGACTTCCAGGTCTCGGCGCAAGCGACTCCAATTTCTGCTGCCGGGCCGCGACAGCCCCCTATTTCTGCTGCCGGACCGCAACAGCCCCCTGTTTCTGCTGTTGGGCCACGACAGTCTCCAGTTTCTACTGCCGGGCCGCATCAGTCACCTGTTTCCACTGTTGGGCCACGACAGCCTCCAGTTCCCACTGCCGGACCTCCGCCGGACCTCCGCAGACTTCAGTTCCCGCTGCCGAATCTCTGCAGACATCCGCTGCAGTTAATGCCTGACCACTGCAGACCCCAGCTGTTCCCCAGCTGCCCCTCGAGGCCCCTGTGCTCCCTCCGTCCCTCGAGACTCAGCCCCTGTGCTCCCTCTATCCCTTTATACCCAGTCTCTGTGCTCCCTCTGTCCCTCGATACCCCAGCCCCTGTACTCCCTCTGTCCCTCGATACGCCAGCCCCTGTGCTCCCTCTGTCCCTCGATACGCCAGCCCCTGTGCTCCCTCTGTCCCTTGATACCCCAGCCCCTGTGGTCCCTCTGTCCCTCGATACCTCAGCCCCTATGATCCCTCTGTACCTCGGGGCCCCTGTGACCCCATCTCCTCCCGAGACCCCTTGACTCCCGAGATCCCCATGTTCCCCCCCGACTGTCGAGACCCCAGTGATTCTGGCCCGGTCTCCTGAGCGGTAGCCTTTCTCCCCAGCTGTGTCTCTGTGTAAATATCCCAGTCTGTCCCTGTGTTCCTTGTCAGATCGTCATCTAAGTGTCACCCTTGCAGATCTCTCCTTGTGCTTCCTCGTGCTCCCCATGCCATCCTGGTTTGTCTTTTCAGTTTACTGTTTACCTTTTTTGTATTTTTGTTATTTTGTAAAGCTTTTTTGTAATAAAGCCCTCTTTTTGTTAATATCCTCGTCTGCCTCTTGCATTTGAGTCCTCACCTTTTCGCTACGGTGACATTAGTTGCGGAAATGGTTCATGTTTTAGTTTGTATATTCACACCTCTGGCCTCTGGTGCATTTACAAAAACGGCATCAAATATATCCCTTTCCTTCATTCTGTACCCAGAGTAAAGTCTGATGCAAAGGGAAACGAGTAGAATGCTGATGTGTATAGTGAAAATATTTGTGGGACACTATCCCCTTAATTAATTTTGACGTGCAACAATATTGTGTACATTTCAGCAGAAAGCAACAGTAGAAACTGATAATGATAATGCACTTTGTCAAATCAGTTAATAACTTGTCAGACGGTAATGAAACACCCCTTTCACTGAATGTGAACTGTACTAAAATATGGTAATGGCATTAATTGCAGTGTAGTGCACTAACATCTGCTAGTGTTGTCATTACAAAGAAGTCACACACCTAATAGTGCAGTAATTTGCAGTTAGGAAGATAAACAAAACATTACTGTTCTTCGCTGGCAAATTAGGCCACTGCAGCACTAGAATAAACAGGACTCACCAAGACAATACAACAGTCAAATAGAGCACAAATAATCAGTGAAAGAATGAACAAACCTATACATCACCGAAGCAGAACTGGGCTCCAGCACATTTTGTAGAAAAAGTGCAGCTCTGATTCCTTACATAGTACCTACCGTCAGAACTAAACATGGGGAAGTAGCTTTGCGTTGCTTTGCTCCTCAGCTCTTGAACCAACTTCCTGAAAGATGCACCATCTTCAGCCAGCTTCCAATCTAGACCTAAAACCTAACTGTTCTCAGATGCTTTTTGTTAACTGATTGAAAGCACTCCTCTACTTCTATGTTCTCTTAGCTGATCTAATGCACTCTTCCTTTTTAATCTTTTATTCTCATCAGTTTTTTTCCTCTTTGTTGTATTCTTGGTTTCTTTCATCTGTTCACTTGTAAAGCCCTTTGAATTGCAGATGTGTGTGAATAGTGCTTTACTAATACACATGCCTTGTCTGTTTTGTGGTTCAGTTTCATCACTCATCAATGTCATTTTTTAAACGAGGCAGAATGTTTATAGCAACAAAGCTCTGATAAAGCCGTTGTAAACTACTTGTCCAGGAATAAATGGCACAGTTAGCAGCTAGGTGGTGAACAGCATGAAATTGACGAGGAGGAAATGTTCTCGTCGAGAAATTCCTAGGGATTCTGGGAGGTGGGGCTTCTGAATGGCTCTAAATTCAGGGCAGTTATGTTTTATACACTTTAGATGTCTAGGGATTTATATCCTTTGCATGCATTTTATTTAATTGAAAATAGATCACGTCCCTCTATCTTTCACAAAATTGCTATTAAATGGAAAATCTCAGTCTGTGTTATTTCAGTATATGATTTACATAGATACCAATATGTCTCTACAGGCTACCCACCATGTATTATCAAAAATGAAAGGTCTGCTATAAAGAAATTACAGACCATAAGAATGTCAAAATGGACCAATCAGTATCAAGTATTCAACTAAGCCATGTAATAAGCCTGATGTTGGATGTTCAGATGGACTTCTGGCATTTAGGAATGAATATTTGGTACAATTTCCTGTATGGTTGAGTTTCGGCAACAATTTCATGACCTGTCTATTGCTTACTGAAGTTTTATGTTTCGGTGGTGGAAGCTGACAAAACATACATGGTTAACTTAGGAAGTGGGCGAATTTACCCAAAAATACCTACAAACGACATACCCAAAGTAAATTGAAAGGTGCTCTTCAACCATTTGCACCAGCTGCATGATTTTGGTCGCATTCAAAAGATAACTCTCTTATTGTTCTTGCAAAACAGTGAACAACTGCTTCTGGCTCTGATTAATAGTGGTCTGAATATACTGAATTTGAAGAAAATACACTCCGCCAGAATTTCTTTGTTGAAAAAGATGTCTGAAGATGGGTATAGCTGGTAGTCCCGAGTTGAAATACACAATAGAAACATAGAACCAAGTGTTATCAAGTTATCACCACCAAATTTCAGATAAAAAGGATAAAAACTTAATTTATTAGACAGGTTTGTCTAAGAGTAACACCAGGCGTACACCAACTGTCCAATATGTACATGTACTGTACATATTATAATATTTATTAATTAATGTTATTTTTTTATCTATAAATAACTATTATATACCCATATTCCCTGTTAGTAGTAAACACAGAGAGTAAGTGAAGTATAAAGACATTTCTTTCTAATATTTGTATTTGTTTCTGTACAATAAATAATAAATATTATTTTGGAGAAAAAAAAATATTTTGAAAAAACAAACCAAGGGAAGTGACGCATCTAACGAAAGAGGCGCACATTTCCTTTACGATGCGCGCGCCACCAGGACGCTGAGCTGGTCCAGGGTCAGTCTGTAACAAAATAGGTGGGTGGGCACTTTCTTATCAAGTTGACACTCATTGGCTCATGAAGGTTGTAAAAGACCCATGGAAGCTCCGATTGGCTCAAATGAAGTGTCAATCTAATGCTGAGAGCCCGCGCTAAAACCAGTGTCTGAACCGTGATAAGCGCACGAGATATTCATTATGACTGTTTATGATCACACAATGTAAAAATCGATCAGATGATTTCACAGATTGCAACACCTGTTCATGGACTTTTATCGATGTGACGATGTTCACAGTGGATATATTTTTCCCGGAAACGAACGTGTGGACCTCTGGCAATGCCTTAGAAGCATCTTTCAAAATATTGCTGAAAAGAGGATATTTATGAGGCTTTATAGGTAAGTGGGCTCAAAGTTATGATTTTGATTTTGAGTGTACTTGCTAGTTTGAGGAGCTGATTGTACCGCTGTTGTAGATTTTCATCTCCATATTAAAATAGACGAGATTCTAAGCTTTCCAAAAATATATTTTAAAAAAATTTACATGTACAGGCGCAATAAAACACCTGCTGGGCCCGCCGGCGGGCCCGCACACTCTGAGAGGTTTTAATACATTTCAACAGTTAATAAAAGCAGCTGATACTGAAAGCAGAGGATTATGGGAGTTTAAACTGATTGTGAACCCAGGGAGTGTGCTGACAGAGGTTTAAAGAAGCTAGAAAGACAGTTCATGTGCTGTAAAGTTGGAACTTATTGCAATAACTGTTGCTTAATATACCTTTTGTAAACATACGACTAAAGGCTTAAAATAAGCTTTTGGAAAGTGTTTCTGATACACACTTCCATCTATTTTCTAGCGTTTTTAGGTTCAAGGTTTACTCACCAAGAATGCTTTTGTACGGCACCCTGTCAGTGATGGCAAGTTGTTAAAAAAATAGAATGTGTTACACTGAAGGATGTAAATTAAGGTTCTTTTCATTCATCGAAGTATGAGTTTTAAAAGACAAGTACTTGGAGAGAAAGCATGAGCGTCTGGGGCTCAGCTGTCTCTATTGAGTGCTGCATGGTTGCTGGAGGATGTTGTGTTGTATTGTAAAGAGAAGAGCAAGGTCACACAGGAAAAGAACAACTTATTTTCTCCCAACTTTGTAACTGCTGGACACAAAATATCTTCTACTTTGCTGAAAAGTCTGTTTTCAGTGTGTGTGACCTGGAGGTTTTAAGTCTCCCAACAACACTTTCACTAAGTAGCATTATTATTAACATAACATTATTGTCTTTCTTCTGCTCCCTCTATAAGAAAACAGTGTGTTACAACGAGCTAGTCCGATTTGATGCTGGATATGACATCCGAAGGGGTTCATGTGCCATAGAACCACCTCCAGCTAGATGACCATCTCCGCCCAGGGAGTACTTATTGTTAATTGACCTTGGTGTCCGGTAACACGGTATGAGTAAAGCACACTCCTTGTTCTGTAGTTGGCTGCTAGAACCAATAGAACCCTATGTACTCCTATCATCTGAGCATGTTCACATTATCTTTATTTTTTGGGGGGGGCATTTTTGACTGAGAAGTCTGCAAAACGACTGGAAAACGTTCTACTATCTACTAAAAGTTAATCCACTGGGTTTCCCATCGTCAGATTATAGGACTACATGAAGACAAAGAACAATTAGGGCCTTGCTCATACCTTCCACATTTTGTGCAGAGTTTGCGATAGCGAGGTGGATAGGTATTCCGCAGGCAGGATGGTCACCTAGCTGGAGGAAGTGCTAAGTCGTTACATGGAGTTGCGAATCTGATTGCCGTTTTGGAACACACGAAAAAAAAGAGGATGTTTTTTTCTCATACTTTATGAGGAAAACATTTATGTTGAGAAGTCATAAAAAAATGCTTTTTGCAAAATATGTGAAGTTTAAATCCATGCTGGGGAAAAAGTAAGCAAAAGTCCCACAGTTTGTAGTTTTTGGTGCCGTTACCCTGTCCACATATGGCTTTTTCTATGCAGTGACATCCATAAACACAATATCAACAACAATATCTGTATTTTGAGAGCTTTTTATAGGCCCCAATCAGAGAGCGCGTTTCAGCTGCCTGAGGCTTTATGTAATTGTTTTCAATGAGAGTGAAATGTTTTGCTCGCTCCTTTTGCGTTGCTGAGTAGCTCGCATTTATAGACTCTATGTGCCTCGCGTTCACAAACTGCAAATAATGCTCTGTCTAATCAGGGACAGCCTATACAAAATATAAAAAATGTGCACTTTATATTTTGTTTTTCTAATCCTTATTTTTATTGTTGTTATAATTAATTATTATTATTGCACATTAGCCGTTTCACACTACCTCTTCAGTTTGCTATCCCTGCTTTTCACTCTTGTTACCAGAATGGAAGCCTATTTTGCAAAAGAGTAAAGTACAGACAAACTAATGTCACTGTTTTTTGGTTTTCCATTAGCAAAAGTTGAGGATAGTACCTGGTACTTGTTTTAGTACATCCTCCGTCGAGGTTCTGAGCTAGCTGAGCCAAAACAAGGTGAAATTAAAACACTGCAAATCCCCGATTGGTCAGACAGAATCCTCAACAGTGCGACACAGAATATCCTGCAAAAACACATAATTTTTAATTAGCCAATCTACTGTCAATAGCGACCGCAATCCACAAAACGCTGTACAATTGTTGAAGTGCTTCTCTTTGGTTGCAGATAGACTGATTCACGGCAGTGTAAGGCAGAGTCGCTACAACGATTCAACTCAGAATCATGCGTACAGTGATGGAATACTATCCGCAGTGGAGAACGAAATAGAGAAAAGGACCTGATCCTAAAACGGTGTCGGGTAGAGCAGAGCCGTACCGTGCAGTGGAAACTCTACATAATACTACACATCACTAAATATATCCAGGTAACATTAATCCTTTGCTAAAATGGTTTTAACTAAGATTAGCAAACAGGAAAGGTTGAAAGCACCATAGACTTTGTCCTTGACTGACTCTACATTATTACCGCATCTACATCCACATTTTCACTATGAAGCATATCAGGATAGAAATCTATGGATGGTAAATGAAATAGCACACCGATTAATTCCTCCCTCCATTAAAGGAATTACCTCTTGATTAATTTAGCTGCTCATCTCTTAACCTCTGTGACCAGTTAGCACAGGGATGACAATTGGCAGAGGGGAGCTTTCTATCTCCATAGACTCCAGTGTCTTTGCTTCAATTACTGTCTGACATTCCAGTTTCTCTGCTCTGAAGAGGCCTCTCTTTATCTAACCCCCAGGATGAAGACAAGGGGGTGGGGAGGGGATGAGATGGGCGACAATTTTCAACCTAAACACTGATGAGAGTGATCATGTCGTACATAATACTACAGATCACTAAATATATCCAGGTAACATTAATCCTTTGCTAAAATGGTTTTAACTAAGATTAGCAAACAGGAAAGGTTGAAAGCACCATAGACTTTGTCCTTGACTGACTCTACATTATTACCGCATCTACATCCACATTTTCACTATGAAGCATATCAGGATAGAAATCTATGGATGGTAAATGAAATAGCACACCGATTAATTCCTCCCTCCATTAAAGGAATTACCTCTTGATTAATTTAGCTGCTCATCTCTTAACCTCTGTGACCAGTTAGCACAGGGATGACAATTGGCAGAGGGGAGCTTTCTATCTCCATAGACTCCAGTGTCTTTGCTTCAATTACTGTCTGACATTCCAGTTTCTCTGCTCTGAAGAGGCCTCTCTTTATCTAACCCCCAGGATGAAGACAAGGGGGTGGGGAGGGGATGAGATGGGCGACAATTTTCAACCTAAACACTGATGAGAGTGATCATGTCGTATGCAACAACAAAATACTACATTTACTAATATTACAGAATATCTCTAGGGCTGTTTTATATAGGATGCGGTGCGGTCGTAGCATTTTGAGGCAGTGTTTTTAAGAGACTTCATGAAGCTTATAAATCTGACAATGGATGTCTTCTGTGATTAGTATCCGTGTTGAAATGACATTTTGTTGTTACCCGTTAGCTGAAGAGTTCTGATGGCATCATGCATCCCATGATGCATTGTGTGAAGTCTGTTGACGAATCAGAGCCTTTTGCTGTTGACTGTGTAGATAATCCCCTGCGCACTTGGATAATATTGTAAAGCGTGTTCCCAGGACGTAGTGAGCAACGCATGAGTTGTTCTGTTTTTTTACATTTTATTTTCTGTACTTAAAATGCAAATGAGCAGGAAGTGACATGGGAAGGAAAGAAGCTTCAATTGTAGTAATTCATAAATTTTCTTATTTGACATTATTTATATAAATTTTACTTTCCAAAAATGGCATCAAGGTGCCGATACAGAGAATAAGCCCTTATCCTTATTCTGGAAAGTGAAGAAAGAACTGAGAAATAATTGATCAGTTGAGGATTGTTAGTGGCTCATTTATTTCAGCATGTTTTAAAAAAAAAATATATATATTAATAGTTTTTATATTTGTACATTTATTGTTCATTTTGGCAGTGTGTTTTAAGATTTTATCAAGGTATCGATGATATTCCAAACATTTATCCATCCTAAAGCAAGTGCACTGTGAACACAGTGGGGGGGGGGCTGTCCTTATATCCTGAGTGAGATGTGAAACATGATATGCATGACCTGATATTTAAAACCTTCAATATTTATAGTGATTTGTATTTGTTGTACGGTTTGTTGCAGTACAGGGTTGAGGCATTTAAAAAAATACAAGCGTTTTTACGCAAGGAGTCCAGGTGAACCAAAAGCATGAGAAAACGTCTTAGACCCGGGAGTGTTAAAGACAGTTTCCACTACAATTCACTGTGAAGATAGCAATCTGCAGTGTCTCCAGGTTTTTACGAAGACCCTCCTATTTATCGGCGTGGGGCCTCACCATACAGCCGCTGACAGTGTTTATCTAAAATGCAATCTTTCTGAACTGTAAAACACTTAATTTGTTGCCCATGACTCAATGAGCAGGGCACTAAGGGGGGGCTGAGCCTGCGGGGACAGCTGGGGAGGTGCTGTGGGAGTGTCAACGGGTGCATAGGCAGCCGGTCTTATCTTGTTGCTGCTGGGCCCTGAATCAGAGACTTGAGAAAATTCAAGTAACTCTACAGAGCTCTGGCACTATCCTTTGTGTGTATCCTTTGTGTGTTTCGTTTGTGTGTTTCCTTTAGTTGGAACACTTCTTACAGACTTGTTTTGAATTCAGATTTTTGTACAATTTATTCTTGTATCCTTAAATAAATGCTTTAATATACTTTCAACAACGTGCTTGACGGATCATCTGACAGCATAGAATGTAACCCCCAGTGGACAGCAGCATTTGAGAGAGCTGCGTCCAACAATCTTTGTAACTTTCCCAAACTATTAGCAGCGATGGACCAGCTGTGGGAAAGAGTTAAAGGTTCTATACAGCATTCAGTATGATAAATAGTGGACTAACGTCTACCTCAGCAGAGAATGAAGACATGCTCTATGCATGTAAGTCACTGTGTGCCCCACAGGCTAGCTAATGGCTGTTAGCATTGTTAGCTGCTAGCCATTGTCATGTTGAGAGGCGTGTGGAGGCAATCCCTCAATCATAGACATCTTCTAATTCTGTATAGATAACCATTAAAGTAGGCAGTATTTGAAATGTTCTCTCAAGATGTGTTTTCATTCTTCACACTGAAGATTTCTATGTCTCTCCCAGACGCATACCTAAGTGGTCTCTACAGGGTCTGCGATAATGCCAGCTATAACCGTTCTTCTCCCTGTTGCTTAAGACAGGGAGAGTAATGGCTCCAGTGATTTAAACACAAATGGTCAAATAGAAGGAAAACTAAGCTGTTGTAACATCTATCTACGCTCTTTGTATTTGTACTTGTTCCAAACGAGCTGTAACACTTGTAGTTTAGGTGTGGTTGAACAACACATAGTACAACCTACATTATTTGATGTATACCAAACCTTTAAACCAAATACTTTTTATTGATGTGGGAAAAAACTAAGAAAAAGGAGAAGAAGCTTCTTGTGAACAAAGAAAATATATACCACTCAAATTCAAGCCCTGATGGAGCACAATTGGATGCACTTGCTAATGGACTCCCTTTTCTTTCCTGGTGTCAAGTGATCTGTCAAGAATACCCATGGGTGTGTTGCCTTTTAATCAGGACCCATCAATTCATAAATTAAGACTGATTAGATGATCAATTTACCTTTGTCATCATCAGTTAATGGCCGTCTTTGGGGAATAAATTAATAGATAAGAGAGACTGAAGGCTGTTTCAAGTCTGGCTGTACCCTATGGGATGATGGGCTTCTCCTATGGCAGGGGTGGCCAACCAGTCAGAGGTTAAGAGCCAAAAATGTTACTATGTTACGGCAAAGAGCCACATCATACACACAGTCACAGATGCGCACCCCCACCCTTCTCTCTTTTTTTCTCAGCCTCTCTGTGCTCCCTCACTCTCTTCCTCCCCTCTCTCTCTCAGTCAAAATTAAAATCTAAAACTTTACACACACACACACAAACCCTCCCAAAGACACACACCCTGACACACATTTCAGACACGTTCAGACAGATTTATTTCAAATGTCACACAATGTTCATTGTTTATAATATCACACACAAACTCTCAGTAAAAAAAGAAAAGAAAGAGTGTTTTATCTTCCTATGCATGTTCTTTAAATCAGTGGGACTTCTGACATTCCTTGCCTTGAACAATCCTCCTCAAATCTGGCTTGTATTCTGTTGTCACTCGAAGCAATTCTTTCACATGTGTGTCAGTCAGAACAGATGGATACTTTGATTTATGTGTTTCAGGGTAGAAAACACCAACTCACAGACGTATGTTGACCCAAACATTGATAGTATCTTGAGCGCAGCTCGTTTAACATTGGGATTTTTTCAATTGGCACAGTTTTCCAGAACTCAAGGGTCCCTTCCCTCAGAGCAGGTTTCAGTCGGTCTTCCTCAGAAAGTTCGATCATCTCCAACTCGGCCGTCGCCTCGTCCGTGACTAGCAGGGCTTTCAAACAGTCCGTCTCTGCATTAAAAGGAATCTGTGACCTTTTCAGTTGTAGATCATGGAACCGGGTCGCAAATTTTCCATGCAGGGTTTCAAACAATGTTGCATATCGGGCTGTTTGCTTTCTCAGGGTGGCACCGGTGACTTGTCCGCTTGCTTTTAGCAGAGAGGGAAAATGCGCTAATTCTCCCTTTTGAAGGTGTGTCTTAAACTGTTTCAGTTTGTTAACAAACGCAAACACACTTTGCACTAGGTCAGGCAGCATTTTTAACTTTCCCTGCAGACCCAGGTTCAGTCTGTCCAGATGACACATCATGTCGACCAAAAAGGCTAGATCCATAATCCACTTGGGGTCTGAGAGCTCGGGATAATCCTTGTCCTTCTCTTCCATGAACAGTTTCACAGCATCCAAAAGCTCAAAGAAGCGAGACAGCACTTTGCCTTTAGAAAGCCACCTCACAGTGCAGTGCAGCGGCAGGTCTCCTGGAAGCCCTTGGTTGAGTTCAGCGATGAGATTTTTAAATTGCCTGTGGTTAAGCGGATGTAATTTACGATTTCCATCACAGGCTTCATGACGTGGTCTAAATTTAGTGATGTAGACACAAGTTGCTCCCGGTGAATGATGCAGTGGAAATTCCAAAACTCGGGAAATGTGTTGTCAGCTTTGTACAGCCCCACAAGTCCGTTCACAGATCCGACAATAGATGGCGCTCCATCCGTGGCTATTGCAGTTAGTTTCTGTTTGGGCACATTTGCTTTCACAAATACATTTATCATTGTTTCTTTCACATCGATGCCACGTGTTCTGTCTTTTAATGGCACAATATCAAGGAGTTCTTCTTTTATAACACAATCGTTTGACACCGATCTTACAAATATTGCCAGCTGAGGCTTGTCTTGTATGTCACAAGACTCATCCAATGCCACACTGAAATACTTGCATGTTTGAAGATCAGAGTGTAACTGCGCTTCAATGGTGGCGTTCATGTCCGATATTCTGTGTTCAACAGTGTGGCTTTAAACTTCATGGCGTACAAGTCAGATACTTGAACTGTATAGCCCTGGGCGGCAAAAAACTTCCTCAGCAGCATCTTCTGGACGTCTGATTGTTTCAGTTGTTTGTTTTTGGGAGACAAGATTTCAACCACGTCACTGAGGCATTTTTTAACAAACTCCCCTTCATTGTATGGCTTTTTAGCTTGTGCTATGTTCCAAGCAACTTGATATGATGCAAGCTGATATTGTCAGCATAAAGGCATCACTGATGTCAACAAGAGAATGAAAAGCACAAAAGATGCTCCTGAAACTGAAAACGGCATTATTGTAAAAGAGTAACAAGTGTCTTGGAAACTTAGATTAAAATGTTGAAAGGTTAGGTAGAGGATACTGATTTCACATGCACATGTATATTCTGCAACTATGTAGATGTGTCTTCCTCTTTATAGATGGTAGGATGATTTTGGGACGTGGAAATATGCATATACACTATTATCCTTAAAGCTGCATTAATCAATATTTTTATATCAAATGATTGTGTAATGAAGCTCAGTCAGGAAGACTCCCTTCATGCTTCATTCATTCTCAATTCTCTCTCGCTCCTCCAGTTGCTTCTAATCAGCTCATTATGGGCGTCCACTCTTTTAGTAACCAACTAGATTTTGCCGCAATCTCCAACAGCCAATGATGGTGCTGCTTTCAAACTTTAAATCTGTTCTCCTCTCTGCTGCCTTCTGCTGTTATTTCAGGCGATATAGCTGCGGTTTACCTCTTTTACCAAATTCTGTTGGTAGTCAAGTCTACGTCCGATTCTTCAGCAAGAAGAGAAACATCTCGTGCTCCTGCTCACACAGCCAGCTACTCCCTTAGACTCTGTACAAGCGACATAATAATAATACATTTTATTTGTAAAGCGCCTTTCCCAGCTAAAAGCGATCTCAAGGCGCTACAATGCAGGACAACAACAGAGATAAGATTTTACGGAAAGGCTTTTTTGAAAAGAAAGGTTCTTAGTCTATTTTTGAAGGAGTCGGTGGCCTGTGGAGCCCTCAGGTGTTCTGGGAGGGAATTCCACAGGTGAGGAGCGGCTGAGCAGAAGGCCCAATCGCCCATGGTGCGGAGCAAAGTTTCTTTAGAGGAGCGGAGGTTGCGTGTGGAGGTTTGTTGAGGGAGGTGTTCCTTGAGGTACGGAGGAGCATTTCCATGTATGCACTGATGGGTGAGTAGGGAGATTTTGTATTCGATCCTGAATGCGACAGGAAGCCAGTGGAGGGAGTGGAGAATGGGTGTGATGTGATTATATTTTCGCACCCTCATCAGGATCCTCGCGGCACTGTTCTGGATATATTGGAGCTTCTGAAGGTTCCCGCTTAGAATCCCGATGAGGAGAGCGTTACAGTAGTCCAACCTTGAGGAGACAAAGGCGTGGACGAGTTGTTCAGCATCTGACAGGGAGAGTGTGGGGCGGAGTTTTGCAATGTTCCTGAGGTGGTAGAAGGAGGTCTTGCACAGATGTTTGATGTGGGTGTCAAAGGTCAGATGAGGGTAAAATCTTACACCCAGGTTGGTAACTGATGGTGATAGGAGGATGTCTTGGCCAGAAAAAGTGATGTGGGTTATGGGGGAAGACTGGACCTGGTGTGGTGTGTCAACTAAAATAGCCTCTGTTTTTGAGCTATTTAGTTGAAGGAAATGTTCTTTCATCCAAGCCTTTATCTCCTCAAGGCAGGTGTTTAATGATGTTGATGACTATGAAGATGTCGACAGTGGGGCTGCATGTGGCATCGGGTCGGTTTTTATATATAGCTGTAGCTGCAGCGTAGTAATGGAATGGTATTCCATGCTGGCTGATGACACGGCCAAGGCGCAGGGGTCGGGAACCTTTTTGGCTGGGAGAGCCATAAAAGCCAAATATTTTTGTATGTATTTCCTTGAGAGCCATATATTTAATCAAATTGATTGCAACTTTATGCGTGCATTTTTTCAGTATAACATGTCTCCGAGTACTAAAAGCGGTATCAGTGTTTCATTGAACAGGTGTTCTATTATTAAATAAACTAAATGCTTATGTTATTTATCTCATTTATGTGCACGTTTCAGTGTTTACTGCATGGGTGTCTATCATAACTGGCCTGCCGGTTTTGGTAATTAAATCAATGCATGGCACAACCAGGGGAAATACATATTTGAGGAAGTATCTAAATGTGTGAGAAATGAAACTGCCCCAAACTGACTACAGGGGAGCGCCTGCGATGCGGTGAAAAGAGCAGATTAGTGGTGAGGATGCGGGAAAATATGCAGCTGACGGTGTATCATACACCAGGAAGTGCTGTGTTGTAAAGCTCTGGAGATGGAACATGTGATAAGCACTGTAACACAGAAAGGAAACTTTATTAGAGCCAATTAAATTATTTTCCTGAGGAGATACATTCTGAACATGGCGGTGCGATGGCTGAGTCGAAGGAAAGTGCTGAATAGAGTTCTCGAGTTGCGTGAGGAAATCTGCCCGTTTTTGGAAAGCAAAGGGAAACACACCACAGATCTCTGGGACGAAAAGTGGTGATGTGAGCTGGACTGTTTGTGCGACATAACAAAGCATCTCACTGTTAAACCTCCAGCTTAAGGGCTGTGTGATCACGGACATGTACGATGCAGTGAGAGCTTTCCAAGCCAGGCTGCCTGTGGGAGAAGGAAACTTTGGTCACTACGTGTTTCCAAACATTGACAAACCATCTCCACCGCTTGTTCCCGACTGCTGAGTGATCAACTGAGCGCATTTGCTGACTTTGCAGCTCAGATATTAACATTTAACTGCTAAGCAATCCGTTTGCAGTTGACTTAAATATGTTCCATATCTTTTTGCAATTTATCCAATATGTGTATCCTGTTCAATAAATGTGGACCTTGTTTGGCCCTCGACGTAGTCCCAGTTTTTAATGTTGGCCCTCTTTGTGATTGAGTTTGACTCCCCTGGTCTACTGATTGCTTTGCGCAGTTCCTCCTCTGCTCGGTTTCACGAAGGGAGGGGCTTCACTGCCGACACACATGTGCGAACACACTCACAGTCAGAGACAGGGTGGAGAAAAGGAGAGGGGAGAACAAAAAAAAATCCGCTGCTAAAAGTATAATTATTTATTACTTGATTACTAAAAATGTCAGCTCAAAGTTGTCTGCGAGCCATATTGTGTCATCGAAAGAGCCACATGGCTCGCGAGTCATAGGTTTCCGACCCCTGGTGTAGAGGGTGAACAGAGTGGGGCCGAGAACCGACCCTTGAGGGACACCACAGGTTACTGGGTGTACCAGCTCAGGGCGGAGTCAGAGAGTCCGATGGTGTAGTGGAGGCGCTAAACATTTTTTATATCCACCCTCGCTGGAGTCTTGTGCTCTCCGATTGGTTGGCTGGGGCCAGGGCCGGTTGGCCCCTTGTTGGCGCGTAAGTGTGTCCATGCCTCGTTGCGCTGATATCTTCCTTGGGATTCTTCAGTCGCCCTCTAGAGGAGGGGAGTACCTCTAGCATGTTTACACTTGTATTTCTTGACCTGAGCAGTGAATATATTCAGTACATAATACTTATGTTTGTAATACACAAATACATATATAGTAGTTAACTATTACAAATTGTAGTAAACAATTGCATATTAATACATTCGGGAGTAAAATGATATCACACCACCAAACGGTCTCTGGCTGTTCCAGACGAGCGTACATGCCTTCAATACATGAAAATCATGAACCTCCTCACCAGCTTCACATCCATTCTGACTCAAGCCGCTCACCTGTGGCGTCTCTAGTTCACTCAAGATAAAGACAGAGTGCAACAAAAAGATCACCACCAGTAAAAAAAACAACAACTTTGTCATCAGTTCTGGTGGTTTTCGGTATCTATGTGAAGTGAGCTGCTCCTGTGTGCAGAGAGAAGTCAAGATCTATCGAATATGGAAGACGCTATTTCTCTACTACCTGGGAGCTCACTCGCACACTCTTCCCCACGCTGCATTCAGTTTATACACTCCTGGGGCATCTTTGGTACTCGCAGTACTGATTTATCTCTACCGCAAGGGTATCAGGCCTTCGATTAAAGCGGGAATAAACACAGTTTATTTCTAATTCCCTCATTCATAGGGCATTTGCTCATATCTTGCATGTCTTCATTGTTTCTAATTATCTCCGCTTCATAGGATATGCTCATATCTAGGAATGTTCACGTTTTCTTATCTTCTCCAATTTGCTATTTCGTAAACATGATGTTATGGCCTTCAACTCTACACTTCATGCATAATTTACTAAACCTAAGTAGAAGCCCTCTTGAGGTTCACTTTCATTGAGAATCATTTCAGCAAGATGTGTAGAATGTGTGACGCGCATGACCCCCCCCCCACCCCCCATCACAAGTTTCTTATCCGTGGGTTTTGGGGGGAAACCCATATCTTTCTGCGGAGCATTCTTGGCAGTTATTAGTCTTTGCACGACACCGTCAGGAGGAAAAATTATGAAATCTTGCATTTTCATGGAATTCCCTAGATGTGGCATGACGCCCATTCTGCATATTCGCCATGAAACAGGAAGTTGGCGTAACTACAAAGTACATTTTCCAATCGGCCCCAAATCTCACACGCCTTATAGGGGTTCAGGCCTGAGGACTTTTACAGGTCAACATCGAGTCATAGTCATAGCGCACCTACTGGCAACCTCATGTGACAAACCTCATTGGATTTACATGAACATTACATTGTGCGGTCTACACATGATATAGAGCAACATAATGCTTGTTAAGCGTGTGCTCTCTAGCACCACATAGTGGACACATGAAATGGTGCAAGATTTGCAATATGTAATTTCCAGCGTATCACACTCAATGCAAGAAATATTATATATATATATTTTTAGTTGGTCATCGGACCTTAATTTCTGTTTACCATTTATTTGAGTTGGTCTACTGACCTTGATATTTGGCACTCATTTTGTGTGTATTTGTGTGTGTGTCGAAGGGGGGGGGGGGGCAGGGGGTCATAACTCTTATTTACATACTCATCTAGTATTTGCTGCCTCCACATAATTGTAATTTCAGACCTATTGTGAACTCAATCATTGCGCATAATGGTCAATATGACCTAATTTATGGCCTTATTTTAATATATATGCATGTCTTCATATTAATAGCCTTTTCAGCTTTACATTTATCTTTCTAGTTCTCATTACATATCTCTCTAGAAATGTGTTGCTGCCTGGTAAGATCATACATGTGGTTTTCTTTTCCGGTCCTTGTTTTGGGGCTTTCCTATTCTACTTCCGGCTTCACCTCCCCCTAAAATATATGATATCACAATGGGGTCTATTCGCCAAAGACTATTCATATTTCTCATCTGTTGCACATGTCAATACATTCTTGTTCACTCAGAAATAAGACTCTCTTGATTGAAAGGCAGATGGGGTCACTCATCGAGACAAACCCACAGAAAATTATTAACCAACTTTGCATTTCTATGGGACCTTTTAGCCTCTTTTACCTCCATTGTTTTAATTTTGCAGGCCGCTTAATGCTCCAATCAACCTCGTTTCTAGCCACAAAAAGCAACATCTATTTAGCGGCACCAAACCATGAAGGACAAACTTTGCACCTACAGATTTACAGATGCTGTAATTACATGCAAGTCTACACATATGGGCTTTATAGTTTCTATCTGTAAAATTATGATGGGTTTATGATAAAAACTACTTATAAGCGTGTAGAAGAAAACTAGTGTTATTTATAGTGTTTAAATGAAACTAATCTAAAGTTGTACACTGTCCCCACACTTGGCCAACATAATGCTGCTAGACGTGTGGGCTTAGGGACATCCTCTTAAGAGGAGTCATGTTAACGATTGCCTGTGATTGACCTTCTGTTAAGGCCCTGTCACACATATCCGTATGGCGGAAACGTATGCCGGCGCATACGAAATATCGGCAATACGCTGGTGTGCGTCGATATAAATTAGGGGTATGTTGGACATAAGTAGTATTCGTGAGGAACACGACGTTTTTACGCTGGGGTACTGTGTTGAACGCTGAAGCCGTAAACATTTGTCGAGCATGTCAAAGACGTTCGAGGTACGGCAGTCGTAAATCGATGTATGTGACGTGAACCCTACAGCCAACTTATTGATACCGGGTGGACAACCTATTTGTTAGCTATGCATAAATTATGTCTGACGTCTCTGTCGTATCTGCAACATATTTAGACGTATGAAAGGGCCATATGGCGTGTTCGGTGTTTCGTCTGCGGCCTTCGAACGATCACGTGACCCATGCTTATAAATATGGCGCCGATCCCGTCACAGAAACAACATTACCCAAGCAGTCAACATGCGACCCAAGAGGACTGTGAAAACGGGAAAGGTGGCCGAGAAAGCACCCAGGGGCCGAGGTAGAGGAAAGGGCAAGAGGGGCAAGAGGACCAAGCCACCATCTCCACCGTCCTCTGCATCATCACCATCAACATCCTCCTCCAGAGGCCGCAAAGAGTCTCCGTCTCCTTCCCGTGAGACTTCTGTCGCCTCCAACTCCTCTGTGCAGCCCCAGGAGGCGACAAAGAGGAAGAGGGCCAAGAAGTCGGACTTCTCCTTGTCCGTTGACCATGAGGAGATGATGCTGGAGTTTCTCAGGGAGAATCCCATCATCACAACTCACTTGTCACATTGGTGCTTATGTTATTACATACACTAAATGCTTATGTTATTTAACTAATTAATATATGTGCACGTTTCGGTGTCTGCTTTGCGTATTTACATTCATACATGTCACATTCCTCTGCGCTGCATCGCAAAGGGCAGAACTCCGCACACACCTACAGTCAGACACAGCGGAGGAAAGTAGAGGAGAGAACGTAAAGAATCCGGTTCTGGATAGGGGCCAGAGCCCCTGTAACACAGAGCCTGGACCAACCTGTGCCCCCCCCCTCCAAACGAAGAGTGTACAATAATAAAAAAGTACTGTTGTTATGAGACGGTCCATGGACAGGGACTTTGCCATGGACATGGCAGGGGACTTTATTTTGATGGGCACAACATGCGGTCGGCCACATGCGGTGACAGACTAGGATCATACCATTATGTGAAAGAAGGAAGGGGGGCAGACGCTCCAAAGACGGCGGGTGTAGTGGTACAGGCCAGGTACACACAGAGCGATGGAGGGGAGAACTAAAAACAAATCCGCTGCTAAATGTTTTACTTTAAAATGACACAGTATAATTATTTATTACTTGTTAAAAAATGTCAGCTCAAAATTGTCTGCGAGCCATATCGCGTCACGAAAGAGCCATAGGTTCCCGACCCCTGTCCTAGATCATGTTGTATTGCCACGGAACTGCACCGCCTGGTGAGTTCACCCAGTGTTTGATGAGCTCCCTCTGTGTCTTTCCGTCCATGGAGGCGGTGTTGGGTGGTCCAGACACTGTCTGTGTTTCCTCTAGGTTCTGGCCTAGTCTCCATGCACCTGAGACATAATTGTGGTTAGTGTTCTCTGCACGGTCAAGCTGCTGGTTCTGGAGCTGTGGGTGCCGCATCCTCATCATGTTGTGCAGGATGACGCATGTGGTGACGATAAGCTTCATAGTGGACGGGTGATGCTGCATGGTACTCAGCAGGAACTGGAAACGGTTTGACAGGATGCCGAATGCATTCTCTACTACTCTCCTGGCACGGGAAAGCCTGTAGTTAAAGATCCTTTCCTCCTTTGTCAAACCCTGCTGCCCATACGGCTTCATCATGTAGTGGCGTAGGGCGAAGACATGGTCACCGATCCAGAAGTAGGGCACATCCTGGGTGCCGTTGAGCATAGGATCCGGGTCAGGGAAACCTATGGTACCATTCTCGGCGCCTTCCTTCAGCTCACAGTGGTTGTAGATCTGAGTGTCTGACGCTGACCCTATACCTGCAAATACAGAATAACAAAAGTGTTACCTTAAACAGTAGATAACTGTAGGCTCACACCACATATTTATCAATCATAAATTGTGTGATTCATATTGCAAATACCCACCACCGACATCTGCCCAGATGAACTTGTAGTCCGCATCTACAAGCGCCATCAGAAAAATGGAGTAGAATCCTTTGTAGTTTGTTTGGAGGACACCGGCACGCAATGTGCTTCCCATCAAGTGCTCCTAAGGTGTGGGGGAAGTTCCACTTGGTGCGGAACTCGTCGGAAATGGCGCACCATCCATCAGTAGTGGTGGGGCAGCTCATCACCTCCTACAGGTATTCATCAATGATTGCCTGGCACACCTCTCGGACGATGAGTGACTAGGTGTTGTGAGGGACCCTCTAGCCAAACTTCATCGATGCATACCTGCTCCCAGAGGCAAGGTGACGGAGAGTCAGGGCAAGCTTCAGACCAGGCTCGATCGCCGCCCTGTACCAGGTATGCTGCTTGGTTATCCTGGGACCCACTCTGGCAAGCAGCTCGTCGAACATCTCGGGGGGGCATCCGCATGAAGTTGGTGAAGGAGGCGTGGTCCTCGTTCCGGAGGTCCAGCAGGAGCCGGTCGTATATGCCATACTGCCGTCGCCTACCGATCCATGCTCTGATCCAG